>NW_015386390.1:236513-240903 GCF_001527695.2 Protobothrops mucrosquamatus
TTATTATTATTATTATTATTATTATTATTATTATTATTATTATTATTATTATTATTATTATTATTATTATTATTATTATTATTATTATTATTATTATTATTATGGATCATCGCACAGTCAGCCAGATGTTCAGACTGGATTTGGCATTTTGTCTACCTATCGAGTCCTTACCCAGGACCTGGGATAGGCAGATATGGATGTTTGATGGTATTACAAATATCGTCGCAGGATGGAAGCAGTTCCTAGTAAGGACGCCTTTTGCAATTGACTAATGGCAAATTTGTCAATGCCAATGGTGTTCAAGTGGTGCTCCAGTTGTTTTGGGATTGCACCCAAGGCGCCTATTACTATTGGTACTACCTTTGCTTGCTTTTGCCACAGTCTTTCTATTTCTATTTGTAGGTCATCATCATCATCATCATCATCATCATCATCATCATCATCATCATCATCATCATCATCATTATTATTATTATTATTATTATTATTATTATTATTATATCATCATTATCTTTATTATCATTATTATTATTATTACATAAGTGATTGTCTAGTCTTTTCTTAAAAACCTCCAGTGATGGAGCACCCACGATTTCTGTAGGCAACTTCTGTTCCACTAATTAATTATCCTCACTGTTAGGAAGTTTGTGCTTAATTCCCGGTTGCTTCTCTCCTTGTTTAGTTTTCAACCATTGTTTCTTGTCCTGCCCTCTGGTGCCTTTACTTACAACACTTCTAATAAAGAAGAATATTTGTAGCTCATCATTGACATGAAGGGTCCTTGGTGGTCTCTGAGCTGGCTTGTTTTCTTGCAGACCTTTCATTACCAAACTTGGTAACATAATCAGGGCTGGTGATGCTACCTAATTTGGGTAATGAAACATCTGCAAGAAAACAAGCAAGCTCAGAGAGCACCAAGGATCCCTTCCAACAATTCATTTAGTGACTGTTTGAAGTTACAACGGCACTGAAAAACAGTGACTTATTATGACCGTTTTTAAAACTTCTGACCACTGCAGCATCCCCATGATCACGGGATCAAAATTTGGATGCTTCGCAACTGGTTCATATTTATGACGGCTGCAGTGCCCTGGGATCATGGGATCACCTTTTGCAACCTTCTGACAAGCAAAGTCGATGGACAAGCCAGATACACTTCAGAGCTGTGGCCAGAAAGGGTGTAAAATGGGGCAAAATTCACTTAACAAACGTCTCGCTGAGCAACAGAAATTGTGGGCTCAATTGTGGTCGCAAGTCGAGGACTATCCACATGTCTTCAGTAGCCGAGTTTAAACTTTTCAAAACAACAGTTCACAATATTTTTCTTTCATTCTTTTATATTTTCTCTCCTCAAGGAAGTCAGACGAATGTATATGGCATTCCCTTCTAGTCCAGATAAGATCATAATCAGGTAGGTTGGTTAGGCCGACAACCATGAATTCTCTCAAGGAACTTTATTTCATCTAGACCAGGGGTAGGCAACCTTGGCTCTTTTATGACTCGTGGACTTCAACTCCCAGAATTCCTGAGCCAGCATGGCTCAGTTTGGAAACTCTCCCTTTCCCCTCAGCGTGGCTGGCTCAGGAATTCTGGGAGTTGAAGTCCACGAGTCATAAAAGAGCCAAGGTTGCCTACCCCTCGTCTAGACAGAAATGTCCAGCCTTGGCACCCTTTAAGACCTGTGGACTTCAACTGCCAGAATTCCCCAGCCAGCCATGCTTGAAGTAAAAGTCCAAAGGTCTTAAAGTTGCCAAGGCTGGACACCCCTGCTGTAGAGCAATGGTTCTTGATTTGATCCAATTATCCCTATTCCACTAGTGGCACGGTGGCTCAGTGGTTAAAGATGCTGAGCTTGTCAGCAGGAAAGCTGGCAGCCTGGTTCAAGACCCAAGCGCCTCATGAAAGGGTGAGCTCCTGTTACTTGCTTCAGCTCCTGCCCACCTCGCAGTTCGAAAGCAGGCAAATGTGAATAGATAAATAGTTACATTCAGTGGGAAGGTAACAGCGTTCCGTGTGCCTGTATATATAGCCATGCTGGCCACATGACTACGGAAGCGTCTGTCTGTCTGTCTGTCTGCCTGCCTGCCTGCCTGCCTGCCTATCTATCTGTCTGTCTGTCTGTCTGTCTGTCTGTCTGTCTGTCTGTCTATATCTATCTAGACTGTATCTCCATTATCTGTCTGTTTGTCTGTCTGTCATCTATATATACCTATGTAGACTGTCTCTCTCTCCATTATCTCTATCTATCTATCTATCTATCTATCTATCTATCTATCTATCTATCTATCTATCTATCTATCTATCTATCTATCTATCTATCTATCTATCCCTATCTATCCTGTCTCTCTCTCCATTATCTCTATCATCTGTCTATCATCTCTCATCTCTCTCTCTCTCTCTCTCTCTCTCTCTCTCTCTCTCTCTCTCTCTCTCTCTCTCTCTCTCTCCCCATTACCTTTATCATGTCTATCTATCCTGTCTCTCTCTCTCTTTCTCTCCTATCTAAACCATAATCTTTGCATCTATCAGCTGCCCACTTATATTGGTTGCGTTGTTGTGCATCTGCTGGAGCAAAATGCAGGAAGAAAGCAAGGCGGAGACCCCCTCATTGCTGTCTCATGCATGCGTGACGTTTCGGTCTCCAAGAGCCTGGCAGCTGACTGACTGTCACAGTCAATGAACAACTTGCATCCAATGGAGATTGAAAGTACTCAGCAACATGACTCGCCACATCATCGAATGTCACCGTGGAGCTGCCCCCCTCTCCTCCCTTGCTTTGTCGGCCAACACACTGCGATGCCCCATCTTTTTTTTTTTTTTGAACTCCTTCTCCCCCCTCCCCCTTCTCCCCCTTAAGCAGAGCTGACACAGATCAATACCTTTGATGGAAAGTAATAATCAGGCCTATTAAGTGACAAAGGTTTACTCTGTAACAGCTGTGCTGGCGAGAGAGGAGAGCTTGTCTGCTTAATGAATCATGAAACAATCCGGCAATAGCTATTTGTGTTTAGATCTGTAAATATGGTGTGGTTCAAATGCCAGACCATCTCCGGCATTCCAGCTGGGGGCACAGATGGGCTACATTCAAAGCTGCACATGAGTGCAAAGAAGAAGAAGAAGAAGAAAAAAAAAACGAGGAAGGGAAAGTCAGGCACCCCCCTCCCTTGCTGGTCGCCTTCTCCGAGCCCATATTGCTCCCCTCTTAGGAACTGTCAGCCTGTTTCAGGTTGGGTGGGATATAGCTGGGCTGGGAAAGCTCTCGGAACCGTGGAACAGCCAAGTCTGAAACGGAAACAAAAGAAAATATGTATATGAGTGTGTGTGTGTGTGTGTGTGTGTGTAATAGTTTAAGGAGAACTAAGGAGACCACCAATCACAAAATGTTCCTTCTTCTCCCCCTCCTCCCATCTCCCGTGGGAGAGTCTGCCCTTCAGTTTTGTTTAAGCCCTCGATGGAAGTCCTTGATATACTTTTCTCTTTTAATTTGGAGTGGAACAGACTGCCAGCCTCCTCCTGGTTAAGTTGTGCAGTCCTCAAGGATGGCGAACGCCACGTGCAAGAACACATGGCCTAAAATCTAGGCAGGCCTGGGAAGACATGGAGAATTGCCCGCACTTTCTTTGTTGGGAAGGAACATTTGTCAATATGGTTGGAACGGAGAGGTAGGGATTAGCAAAGCGATTTTTTTGTGTAAAGGCTAACATTGTTTTTAGAACGATATTCAGTCTCTAAAAGAGCTCTGAAAATCTCCCGGAGATGCATACCAGACCCTTGATTGCTCTAACGTAGAGAAACATTGAGAAAAACCAACATTTAGTGAATTGGTAGCTATTGGTTGTCATGAGGTCCAATGGAATTTGTAAACTGCGTTGTGTAGATACAACCAAGGGTTGTCATTTTGGGATTAAGGCCACACTTTGATGGTGAAAACTTCTTTCTTCTGATAGATATCATCTCAAGTCATCAGAACAAAGAAGTGATCACCGACTCATGATTTTTTTTTTGAAAAAAAGGTAATAATCCATGAAAGTTTATGGTTGTTAGCTTCAGTGACAATGTGATATCTGTGCCGCGATATATTTTAAGAGTCAGTTCTTCATCAAAGAAGCAACTTCAATAAGCTTCCTAGTAGATCATAGTGTGATATGGGTGCTATGAAGTCATCCATAGTTACGGATCCCAATTTTGGGATAAATTTATGATATTGAAAACAGAAATCATGCCCATTTCACTTACGAATGAATGATCAATTGTATTTCTTTTGTGGAAAAAAAATATCACGTTTGGTTTTGAATTCTAAGTATTTCCTTCATAAATCCAAATCAATGTTTTGTTGATTTGCATGATTCTGCCTGTGAAGAACTGTGAAGTAATAATAATAATAATAATA
>NW_015386390.1:241616-245167 GCF_001527695.2 Protobothrops mucrosquamatus
TAATAATAATAATAATAATAATAATAATAATAATAATAATAATAATAATAAAGTTGGAAGGGACCTTGGAGGTCATCGAGTCCAACCCCCTGCTCAGGCAGGAACCCTACACCATTTCGGACAAATGGCTGTCCAGTCTCTTCTTAAAAACTTCCAGTGTTGGAGCATTCACCGCTTCTGGAGGCAGGTTGTTCCACTGATTAATTGTTCTCACTGTCAGGAAGTTTCTCCTTAGTTCTAGGTTGCTTCTCTCCTTGATTAGTTTCCATCCGTTGCTTCTTGTCCTGCCTTCAGGCCCCTTGGAGAATAGCTTGACTCCCTCTTCTTTGGGGCAGCCCCTGAGATATTGGAACACTGCTATCATGTCCCCCCTCGTCCTTCTCTTTGTTAAACCAAACAATAGTGAATTCTGTAGTGGATGTAGACTCACAAAATGGAAGGATTGGCAGACTCATGGAAATAGTCTAGTGCAGTGGTTCGTAACATTTTTTTTTAACCACAGACCCCCCCTTTAAATGCTTTTTGTGGGACAATGGTCACGGAACCCCAAAACTTAACTCACGATTGAAATCCTAACATTTTTTCAAGACTTTGCAGACCCCCTGTGACAACATTGTGACCTCCCAGGGGTCCACGGATCACAGGTTGAGAGCCACTGGTCTAGTCCAATTCCCAGCCTCATATAGGACAACTCTCCACGTCCAACTCACCACAGCTAACTTGTTGTGGGTGACTCGCCGTGGCCCACTTGCCATGGGACAACTCGCCACGGGACAAGAGCTACCCTAATATCGAAGAAATGGTGGAATAGAATCACTAAAGAAAGGATGCCAAAGTGAGGGAGGAAATGAAATGTGAATGACAAAAATTAAAATAATTTTTAATTATTATTTAAAAATAATTAAATTGAATTGTTGAAGTGCCCCGCGACAAAGTGTCCTGTGGCAAATTGGCCATGTTGACTTGTCCTGTGATGGGTTGGCTGAGGTGAGTTGGCCACGGAGAATTGACCCTGGCAAGTTGGCCGTGTTATGGTTCTGGCTAATGAAACACTTCAAAGAACTTCCAGGCATTGATTTTCCTAAAAGTAATTTATTGTTACAAAATGTCGGCACAGGCACAACGAGTTGGTGCTAAGATCTAAAATTCTCTCCCTCTGAGCAATTAATTTACCAGCATGTTCCCTCCCTAAATTTGCTGTCATATATCATGTTCTCCTATCAGGTGGAAGGGCAGAGGTTCTCTTCCCGTCTCTTCCCGCCCGCAGTCCTATCTTTCTCCTCCCCCCCTACCATCATCTGAGTTAACTCTAAAAATACCAGACAGTTCTGCATATTTTGTCAAAGCAAGAATATACAGTATTTGCAGCATTGACATCCCGCAGTGAGTTGTCCCATTCTGCTCTACTGCTACAACATGCCTGGCAGATGGTCACCCATTCTCTGGTTAAACAACTCCTTTAAAGGAGAACTCGTTTACCACCTCCTGGGATAGGTTGCTCCACTGTTGAACAGCTATTACGTTACCTTTAGGATTTTTTTCTCTTGCTATCCAACTGAAATACGTTGCGTTTTAGTTTGAATCCACTCTTCCACTTCTGTCCTCTGGAACAGCACTGAACAATTCTTCCCTGTTGTCCACATTGAGAGGTTGTCATGATTCCGACAAATGAAACTCTTCAAAGAACTTCGAGGCATTGTTTACCTTAAAGAATCTTTATTCGAGTAGCAACACATCGGCAGGCACATAGTCCAAGCCAAAATCTGACTTCCCCTCCCTTAAGCACATAGTATCAAAGCACAATTCCCTCCTCTAACTAACAGTCATAAATCACATTCTCCAATTAGTTTGAAATGATGGCTTCTCCACCAGTTCTTCAGCCCGCCATGTCTTATCGTCTCTTATTACAAAAACCCTTGGTTCCCACCCTTATACAGTTTTGTTGTGTTTAACTAAACTCCCAAGCACATTCCTCCTCCCCACCCCAGTATCATCTAATTCTAACTCTAAGAGTAAAACATAAAGTAGAGGAAAATGGCTGCATCTCCATATGTTGTCAAAGCAAGAACATTCGATGTTAGCAGCGTTGATAGAGGTGTTTGAAGAACATGTCCATGTAGTCTTCTGTTCTCCATGTGAAACATATCCTTCAACCACTCCCAATTCTTTGTTGGTAATACAGGTAGTCCTCAATTTACAACAGTTCATTTAGTGACTGTTCAGA
This sequence comes from Protobothrops mucrosquamatus, assembly GCF_001527695.2. NCBI lineage: Eukaryota > Metazoa > Chordata > Lepidosauria > Squamata > Viperidae > Protobothrops > Protobothrops mucrosquamatus. The sequence goes on from NW_015386390.1 coordinate 243,841, forward strand.
GGTACTGAAAAAAGTGACTTATGGGACGCTTGGGGCCCTTGCAGCATCCCTGTGGTCACGTGATCAAAATTCAGATGCTTGGCAACTGACTTGTGTTTATGACGGTTGCAGTGTCCCTGGGTCATGTGATCACCTTTTGCCACTTTCTGACCCGTAAAGTCAATGGACAAGCCTGGTTCACTTAACAACCATGTTACTGACTTTACAACTGCAGTGATTTACTTAATAACAGTGGGAAGAAAGGTCGTCGAAAGGGGCAAAACTCACTTAACAACTGCCTCACTTAGCAACAGAAAATTTGGCCTCAGTTGTGGTCGTGAGTTGAGGCCTACGTGTATTGATATTACTGAATTCTAAATCTTTGGATTTTTCTCTCTTGGTTTTTAACATCATGAAGCTAAGATAGCTTCATTTGTAGTGCTTGATAACATCTAGGACAGGGGTCTTCAAACTTGGCTCTTTTATGACTCATGGACTTCAACTCCCAGAATTCCTCAGCCAGCATGCCTGGCTGAGGAATTCTGGGAGTTGAAGTCCACGAGTCATAAAAGGGCCAAGTTTGAAGACCTCTGTCTTAAATCTAACAAACAAAATGGAGGCTGGCTGAGGAATTCTGGGAGTTGAAGTCCACAAGTCATAAAAGGGCCAAGTTTGAAGACCCCTGATCTAGGAGATGCCTCTGAGGGGAAAGTCTCAAATTCTCTTCCAAGTTAACCAATGAATGATCTGAAACTTTGGATCCTAGTCTGGCCAAGTGAGACATACAGACTTTGAGTCTGTTTTCTAACCATTCTGACAGTGAGAAGCAAAACAGGGAATTTAAGGTATGTGTTCCAGCAATGTTATCACAGATGTTAGAAAGTTGGTGCCATCATTCTCACTGAGAACTGAAGAAGGTGTGATCCCGCCATATTGGGATCAAGATAGGAAGAAGTTACTCAGGGTAGGAAGAAGTTACCCTACAGCTCAAAAACATGTACCTCTTAAACATTATTTGCGGCTTTCTTTTATTTCAGGAATAATAGAGTTGGAAGGGACCTTGGAGGTCTTCTAGACCAGCCCCCTGCTCAAGCAGGAAACTCTATATACCATTTCAGACAAATGATTGTCCAAACTCTTCCTAAAAAATATTATTTGTTTTCAAGAAGCTTGTTTGCTAGTTTACAACAAGCACATTTTTGATGTATGTGTTGGAGAGATAGATATGTAGATATAGTACATTGATAGAGATATATAATACATCTATGAGTGTCCTGCAGTATCACTTCAGTGCTTTTTACTAAATGGGTATTGCTACTGCTACCTTTAATTTTACTCCATTAATGTT
>NW_015386390.1:248847-272673 GCF_001527695.2 Protobothrops mucrosquamatus
GTGGAACCCCACAAGTTAGGGGCCTTGGGGTCGACCTCTGTCCCCCTGCCAATACAGACTGCGTACGGTCGGTGAGGAAGGAGGAGAACCACCGCATCACAGTGCCTCCCACTCCCAACCCACCCAACCGCCGCAGCATGATACTGTGGTCCACAGTATCAAAAGCCGCTGAGAGGTCCAAAAGAACAAGGACAGAGGAGTAACCCCTGTCCCGGGCCCTCCAGAGATCATTTACCAACGTGACCAATGCCGTTTCCGTGCTGTATTCTATTCTATTCTATTGTATTCTATTCTACTCTACTCTACTCTACTCTTCTCTACTCTACTCTACTCTACTCTACCCTACCCTACCCTACCCTACCCTACCCTACTCTACTCTACTCTACTCTACTCTACTCTACTCTACTCTACTCTACTCTATTCTATTCTATTCTATTCTATTCTATTCTATTCTATTCTATTCTATTCTATTCTATTCTATATGTACACACAGAGATATATTTGTGTTTGTGTGAGACAGAGTAATTTGGGGATGCATGTAGTCCTCAAATTACAAACGGTCACTTAGCGACCGTTTGAAGTTACAATGGACACCCCGAAAAGCTACATACGACACGGTTATGAAGTTCTGACAATCCACCCCCTACGGTCATGTGAACACATTTTGGGCCCTCAGTAGACAGTGTTTACTCCCAATTTCTGGGGGAAAAAATGTCCCGTACTATAGTGAACGATGGGTTTGCTTAATCATAGTGGCATTCATTTGACAACTGCTGCATTCACTTTAAGTCAAGTGCTACTTGTAGAGTTTTTCATCTCTTTATTTAAAACAAGCAAGGTCAATCAGTTGCAGGACAGTGTAACCCAGGGGTCCCCAACCCCCGGTCCATGGACTGGTACCAGGCCATGGCATGCCAGCAACTGGTCTGCAGAAACAAGCAAAGCCCCATCTGTGGAATGCAGGCAGCACACAAAACCACACACTCTCAGTCCGTGGAAAAGCCTTTCTCCATGAAATCGGTCCCTGGTGCCCAAAAGGTTGGGGACCTCTGATGTAACCCATAAACATGTTCTTTGAGGAAATCTCTAGCCTCAGAGTTCTGATTCGTTTGGTCTCGTCTGTCGGAACCATGACCACAGTGGGAGGAACTTGATCACTTGCTGAGTTGAGGAGTCATCTCTAGATATACTTCTTTAGTTTTAGCTTGCATCTTCTCCGAAATAGCCTGATATCCAGTTCTCAACACCTCAAGCATCATCTAAAGACTGCAGAATATTTTCAATACATTCATTGACAACGTAACTCCCAGCATCTCAGTTCTGACAGTGGCTAGACTCCATTCAGTGGAGCATATTGTCAGGGGTTAGAAGACAAAGCAACCCCAAATCCTAATTTGGGTATTTTTTTTAAAGTAAAAATTGCAATTAGAGGGAAATGAATGAAAGTGAAGGGATTTTAAAGCAACTAATCCTTTTCAGAATATTTCAAGAGAAGCATAGTTGTCAAACTATGGCAGGGGTAGGCAACCTTGGCTCTTTTATGACTCGTGGACTTCAACTCCCAGAATTCCTGAGCCAGCCATGCTGGCCTACCCCTGAACTATGGGAAAAATAATTCCGCTACTATATTCGTTCTTCAGATGGCCAGTTAAAAGTATGATACGGCCGCCTCAGGAATTCTGGGAGTTGAAGTCCACAGGTCATAAAGGGACCGTAGTTGCCCACCCCTGCTTTAGGTAGACCTGGGAGAAACTGGGTATGGTTAACCTTGAGGGGGAAATATATATATATGATCGAGATGGTGGTAGATAGGATAGCAAGCTTCGAACCTGAAGGATGTGACCCTAAAAACAAGGTCAAGATGCCTTCTCAAACACCCAAGAGTATCCAGAAGGATGTAAGAAAAAAAAGATAAGAACACTTCAGTGGTGGAACCAATGACCCAGGAAGCAAAGATCTTCCCTTCACTGGTTGTCTTCAAACAGAGGCTAGACAGCCATCTGTTGAAGCTGGTTTAATTTGGTTCCCTGTGCTGAACAGGCAATTGGATGTCTAAGTGGTCCTTCCAAATCCATGTTAAGTCAGGTATGGGTATTCAAGCAAGTTTAATGATCTCAAGAGTCAATGAGGCCCAAATGTCTTTACATCTCTCTCTCTCTCTCTCACCCTCTCCCCTCCCTTCTCTCTCTCACACACAAAGAGAGAAACTTTCTGTCTGTCTTTTCCAGTAAGCCTGCGGCTGACACGTCATCATGGCCAGGAATACATCCTCATTAACGAAGCTCATTTACTTTGGCACAGCTTCCAGCGGTAATTTCCGAAGCTCAAGGATGTGAAAAAGATGGAGCGATGCCAATGCCGAATGGACTTAATGCAACTGCTCAATGAAATGTCAGCTGCCCAACTAAATATAACCCCAAAAGGAGAATTTATGCCTGGAAGATCCCTTGCTTCTGCTTCTTCTTCTTCTCCTTTTTTTTTTTTTCCTATTGTGATGAAGGAAAGAGGGGGTAGCAACCCAACCGGGAGCTCAACGGGCTGTAACTGCAATAAGTAATTCCAACCTCTGCTTACCTTTACAAAAATCTCCGTTATGCAGGCAAGACAATACAGCGATCAAAGAAGCGATGAGCTTTCTTAACGGCATTAACCGTCATGACCTAGCAAAATGAAAGAAAATGGTTTAACAGAACTGTCAGATCCAATATAGCTAATAAAGGCGTGGATAAATGTTTATTACGTACGGGAGACAGATAATTTCTGTATAGAAATTGAGAATGACCTTTGCTGATAACTCTTATCTGCCTGATATCCTGAGTAAGAGAGAAAGTGGAGGAGAGAAAGAGGGAGAGAGAGAGAGACAGAGACAGAGAGAGAGAGAGAGAGAGAGCAGAGGAAAGGAGGAGAAAGGGTTAAGGTTGGGGTTAATATTTATGAAACATAGAAGGTGTTGAAGAGGAATTGCAGTTCTGCAGGGGGTAATGCAAGGGAAGAGCTAAAAAAAATATTATTACTTTTAAAATTCCAAATTCTGCAATGGGTTGTGCAAATGAAAGGGATTTTGCCCCCGGGACCAAAACAATGGCATTTTCCAAAGCATTGACAACATGGAAAAGGGACAGCTTTGCAGCCAAGTTGGAAATAAGCTACTGTCAAAATGATAATGAAACTTGCCTTCATGGGAAAGATGCTGACTTAGTTAACGTATGCCTGCTTGCTCAGCCTGCTGTCTGATTAGGTCCTTCTCCCATTTGCAAGCCTTCCAGATGGGTGAATGTCAACTCTTTGAATTTTCAGCAGCGGCCATAATGGCTTGGACTCTTTTTTTGGGGGGGGGTATAGATTTTATTAGTTTTTATAGGGTTAGGAATAAGGTGGGGTTGGGGTTGGGGTTGGGATTTGGGTTAGGGTTAGGATTAGGGTTGGGGTTTTTTATAATAATAATAATAATAATAATAACAGTAATAATAATAATAATAATAATAATAATAATAATAATAATAATAAAGTTGGAAGGGACCTTGGAGGTCATCTAGTCCAACCCCCTGCTCAGGCAGGAAACCCTATACCATTTCGGACAAATGGCTGTCCAGTTTCTTCTTAAAAACATCCAGTGTTGGAGCATTCACCTGGAGGCAGGTTGTTCCACTGGTTAATTGTTCTAACTGTCAGGAAGTTTCTCCTTAGTTCTAGGTTGCTTCTCTCCTTGATTAGTTTCCATCCGTTGCTTCTTGTCCTGCCTTCAGCTGCTTTGGAGAATAGCTTGACTCCCTCTTCTTTGTGGCAGCCCCTGAGATATTGGAACACTGCTATCATGTCCCCCCTCGTCCTTCTCTTCATTAAACTAGACATACCCAATTCCAGCAACCGTTCCTTTTATGTTTTAGCCTCCAGTCACCTAATCATCTTTGTTGCTCTTCTCTGTACTCTTTCTAGAGTCTCAACATCTTTTTTTACATCGTGGTGACCAAAACTGGATGCAGTATTCCAAGTGTGGCCTTACCAAGGCATTGTAAAGGGGTATTAACACTTCATGTGATCTTGATTCTATTCCCTCTGTTAATGCAGCCTAGCACTGTGTTGGCCTTTTTGGCAGCTGCAGCACACGGCTGGCTCATATTTAAGTGATTGTCCACTTATAACATTCTCAATAACATTCTCAATATTTAGCAAACAGCATAATGTCTGGGTTCGTGTGTTTAACAAACAATAATAGATAGTAGTTAATTTTCATAAAGAATATGTTAATTAATCGCTCAATAGCCTTCTTCTTGCTAACATATATGCAACATTACGTACCACATTCGTTTCTCTCTAACTCGTTTTTCACTGATTTTTAATGGGTTCCAATGTTTATTCCATTACCTGAAGATTCCACTGATCAAACATAGGATCGTGTTCACGTGTGTTCTCTTCAACATGCAAAGTATTTATTTTACCACTACGTTATGGCCTCCTAAACTTTCTATGCTTTGACAATCAGAATTCCTCATATATTTTTTTCCAAATGTTTCCCCCCCCCTTGGGGGCCTCTGTCCCCCTCCTACGCAAGATTCAGTGTAGACAAGCATGGCTGGGGAATTCTGGGAGTTGAAGTACAAAAGTCTTAAAGTTGCCACCCCTGGTGTAGACTGTTTAACACAGTGTTTCTCAACCTTGACAATTTTAAGGCATGTGGACTTCAACTCCCAGAATTCCACAGCCAGCAATGCTGGCTGTGGAATTCTGGGAGTTGAAGTCCACATGCCTGAAAATTGTCAAGGTTGAGAAACACTAACATATTACTGGAAGGATCTATGTTCATTTCTCCAAAGACCACAGAAACCAGCCTTGTTGGCTTGAAGAGGATCATTTTAAAGTGCAAGAGAAATTAGCTCCGGGCTTCAAACCCAGAATATTTTGTCAAAATCAAATTTATTTCAATGAGGGAGATTCACTCTAATGCTTGGAAAGAAATGCGAAGATTCAATGAGGTATGAATAGCTGGAAGACGGGACAATTACTACCCTTCTGAAACAGTATATTTGTAAAGTTAATTTTGCCCGAACGTGAACAATCACCTTATACTTGACCCTTTTCTATTGCTTGTTCCATGCTTGAACTCTCCTTGAACTTTGAAGATCCATCTTGAGAGCTTGAGATGGCCGATCTCTTTTGCATCTGGTTATTTTAGCTCCAATTTGCAGCCCTAAAACAGCAATTATAGTGATATATTGCCAAAGTCACCCGGAGTGGATTCGTCTCAGAATCGGCCCATCTCTGTATGGAAGTCATGAATGGAAGGACCACAGCCATGATTTTAAATGACTTGATTAATTCTGAAACAACATTTCAGAGTCCATTAAGTCCAGCAGGTGTCGGGGGTCTTGTCGGTACTTCCCCCCAGCATCAAAAGGCTATTTCAGCCTCCCTTAAAGACCGATATTTATTGCCCTTCTTTTCCATAGGGGTTTCTTGGCTCTCTTCATTCAAGTTCATCGGCCTTTGGGGTCAATATAGACAATGCAACCTTTCTCTAAATCACTTCGCTGAATTTATGTCACCCAATTATAATTTCCTCCTTTAAAAATATCCAGCAAGGCCTAGGCCAGGAAGTGGATCCATGTTGAGAAAATCCTTCTTCATTAGCGAGATTTTTTTTGTTAACGCAAAAAAAAAAAGGAAGTGAACAACGTAGGTAGTTTCACACATGCCCGATTACTGTACCATTGACCGCTGGCTGCTGAATGTTTGAACAACATTTGTGCCTTAAGATAATGTGAGGAGATGTGGAAAACCTGCCTGTGATATTAGATTTTGGACGAAAATAATAATAATAATAATAATAGTAATAGCAATAGCAATAATAATAGTAATAGTAATAGTAATAATAATAATAATAATAGAGTTGGAAGGGACCTTGGAGGTCATCTAGTCCAACCCCCTGCTCAGGCAGGAAACCCAATACCATTTCAGACAAATGGCTGTCCAGTCTCTTCTTAAAAACTTCCAGTGTTAGCTTTCGTTGTTTGTATTTTATCCTGGTGTTCGATTATCTTCTTGAATATGAGTATACCCAGAATTCGTATTTTAAGCATAATTAAGGACAAATATATATATATTTGTTTTCTGAGGTTTTCGCGGGTGTTTGTATGTAGGTCTTTGGATATTCGGGTTTTCTCCCGTGTAAAATTGGCAGTGTCTTGGCGACGTTTCGACGAAGTCACATTCGTCATCTTCAGGCTGGTGTCTTCAGCTTCGTGCTTCTGGGAGTAGTGTGCGATCCTTTCTTCCTTTTAACTGCCAGTGGGGTTTCTTCCTTTTAACTGCCAGTGGGGTTTGAGCTGATTGGGTGGGAGCTTGGCTGTGTTCTGATTGGGTGGAGGTGTGTTCTGATTGGTTAAGGACACCAGACCCACACTCACGAAAACCACACAGGAGGTCACCACCACACATCCACGCAAAAAGCAAACCCAAACCCACACAGATGATGAGGCACGACCACAAACTAGAAGCCAGTCCACAGCTGCATCATTATCCACTTTAAACCCCTCCAATCCATACATGAAGCAAACTGACACCCACCATAAAGATGTGGCACGACCACGAACACGAAGCCAAAAACAGCAATGAAGCTCAACATCTCAAATCCCCCTGCAATTCAGACTAACCTGAGCCCAACAAAGCCCCCACCCAAACAGAACACTCCCCCAGCCAATCAGAGCACAGCCAACCCCCCATCCAATCAAAGCACAGCCAAGCTCCTTAACCAATCAGAACACACCTCCACCCAATCAGAACACAGCCAAGCTCCCACCCAATCAGCTCAAACCCCACTGGCAGTTAAAAGGAAGAAACACTACTCCCAGAAGCACGAAGCTGAAGACACCAGCCTGAAGATGAGGAATGTGACTTCGTCGAAACGTCGCCAAGACACTGCCAATTTTACGTGAGAGAAAACCCGAATATCCAAAGACCTACATATATATATATATATATATATATATATATATATATATATATATATATATATATATATATATATATATATATATATATATATATATATATATATATATATATATATATATATATATATATATATATATACATACATACATACATACATACATACATACATACATACATACATACATACATATATATATATAAACCAGTGAGCAAACACGAGCACCAGGGAATATGATAAAATAATTTAATATAAAATTACCAATTAAAACGCCTAGCTTTCGTCGGCATCTGCCGACGTCCTCAGGGCTCAAAATGTCAGTCCATGGGAGAGTCACTTTTATAGTTTGACTAGCGTGTGCGCACGGCTCCTCGACCTCGTTATTGGGCCGGCCATGACTAAGCATGTTCCTGACGCCGGTTCCTTGGTAACAGCTTCCTCCCTCCCGCGCCTCTCATCTGCACAGCTAGCATCAGGGAGTTTTTCTTTTTTGGAGCTGGATGTCAATAGAGGATCTCCTTTCGCACACTCAGATCCATCTTCTGTTTTCCTTTCCATATCACTCTCATACCTGTCCCCTTGGGTCCTTTCCAATGCCGTTCCACACTTCTTTGACCATAGCCGAGTACACGTCGCACCAACTCATTCTCCAACGTCTCCCCCCCTCCCCGTCTCCTTTTTGATGGTACGGCTTCCTATTATCTTATCTCCCCCCTTTTTTGATCCGATGTAATTATTGTGAATGCAATGGTCGGGGGCTGTGGTCTTTTCCCTTTCTCCTTCCCAGCCAGCAGTCTGCCTCTCAGCACCCCCCCTATTCCCTTTCCCCGTCTCCTTCCTGATGGTGCAGCTTTTTCCTTTCTTATCCCCCCCCCCCCGTTGTTCAGGTCCGATGTAATTGTCATTACAGACGCGGAGGTCGGGGGTTGCAATCGCAATCCTCCCCTTTCCCTCTCGGCTGGTGTCTTCCGCCTGCCTATCGCCACGCAGGCCGTTCAGCTTGCTCCGTTGCCCTCCCCAGTGCGTTCGTGCTGGGGTCCGAAGTCCATGCGGCGAATAGATCGTCGTCTCCTGCCGAGTTGGGGGAGTGGCTCCCTCCTCCTCCTGATGGAGTGGGGGGTCCTGGGTTCCGGCCAGAATGGTCCATTGCCTTTGATCGATCCATGGGCTCCTATCCAGCCGTACCGGGCTTTCTAGTTGCCTAGGGTGGTGCGTGCTGGTTGTTAGAGCATAACCTCCCCTTCCCATTCCGTACGATGTCTCCTCGGTCTCCTGGGGGTATTCGCCGGTTCTGGGGGGTGGGGGGTCTTCGGAATGCCGCTCATGTTTCCCCAGGGTGTCGGTTGTTCGTTGGAGATGACACGGAGATTGGGGGGGTTTCTTTAATATTCTATCAACTTGTACACACGATGGTTCCACGAGCTGTTTGCAATGGGGTGGGGGGTTGCCCATACACCAAGTTCTTAAAGATAGATGTGCTGGGCAAAGATCAATGTGCAGACACCAGGAGTCAAGAGTGACTTGAAGACATAAATAAGTAAATAAATATAACAATCAACAGATGCTTGCAGCCCAGATCCGATGGCTCTAATTATAGGTCTAAATCAAAATCACATTTAGAAGGTACCCAGATAATTGAGACTCGTTCTGCCTTGAGTTATGTGTTGGGTTTTAGTTCATCTGGTGTTGAGGGCATTGCCACCTACCCAAATGAACAGGGGTGTCTACAGAAAGGGAGTTTCAAAAAAAAAGTCAAGATGGCAGCTGCAACTGTGTAGTCAAAGCTCCGCCCTCCTCTATGCATTGTGATGTGTGCAAAAATTGTAGGACTTTGATCGTGTGTTTGTGGCTATTATCCTTATTGGTGGCTGCACCTCTGTAGAGGAAGTGACTTCTTCCAATAAGAATGGCCTCAGTTATATGAACCCAGACTGTGACTGAATGCCTCAACAATAGGACCAGAGATTTGGAGATACTCAACCTACTCTACAGGACTGGGAAGGAGAAGAACTCATAGGACATGGAATAACAGAGTTGGAAGGGACGTTGGAGGTCTTCAACCCTCTACTCAAGCAGGACACTCTGGCCTATACCATTTCAAACAAATGACTGCCCAGTCTCTTCTTGAAATCCTCCAGTGTTGGAAGACCCACAACCTCTGAAAGCAAGCCATTCCACCGGCTGATTGTTCTCACCAGCAGTGAGAACAAGAGACCAGTCTATGAACTGTTTGGAGCTCCTAAATGGAAGTCAGGATATGATTACTGTAGCCAACCAAACAAATACAAATTGGAGCATAGGGTAAATCCATTTTTTATGGTTCTATGTACGTGTTTATCCTTTGCTCTCTAAAAATGTCATACGTTTTTTGGTTGCCAGCAACTGTCTTTTGTCGCCCTTGCCAGTTGGAGCAATGCTTTAGCAGATTAACATCCTGCTTGTTAAAGTGGCAGAGAAGCTCTCAAAAGTATCCCAACTTCCAGAGAGCCATTTGGATGTTACCAGCTAACCATAAAAACAGGCAGGTGAACTGTGGCATTTTGGTCAGCAAGGACATCCTGGAGAAGAAATAATGAGAACCCAATGGAGCTCTGCATGATCACTGGTGATGAATGATCATCGCTCTCTGTTGATTACCTGATCAGTTCCATCAATGTTTGTCTCTCTTCGAAGCTGAGAGTGAATTCCAGGCAACTTAAAGTGTCAGACTGCCCATCAGAAAGCTTTGAAAAAGAAGGAAGGAGAAGAAGAAGGAAACAGAGATGGAGACGGAGAAAGAGATGGAGAAGGAGATGGAGATGGAGAAGGTGGAGAAGGAGAAGGAGGAGAAGGAGAAGTGGGGAAGGAGAAGGTGGGGAAGGAGAAGGAGAAAGTGGAGAAGGAGAAGGTGGAGAAGGAGAAGGTGGAGAAGGAGAAGATGGAGAAGGAGAAGGTGGGGAAGGAGAAGGTGGAGATGGAGATGGAGAAGGTGGAGAAGGAGATGGAGATGGAGAAGATGAAGAAGGAGAAGGTGGAGAAGGAGAAGGAGAGGGAGAAGGTGGAGAAGGAGACGGTGGGGAAGGAGAAGGAGAAGATAGAGAAGGAGAAGGTGGGGAAGGAGAAGGAGAAGGTGGAGAAGGAGATGGAGAAGGTGGAGAAGGAGAAGGTGGGAAAGGAGAAGGAGAAGATGGAGAAAGAAGGAGAAGGTGGGGAAGGAGAGGAAGAAGGTGGAGAAGGAAAAGGGAGAAGGAGAAGATGGAGAAGAAGAAGGAGAAGATGGAGAAGGAGAAGGTGGAGAAGGAGAAGGAGAAGGAGAAGGAGGAGAACCATTTGCATCTCAGGATCCTTCTTAGCTAAACAAATAACTTCTAGCATGCAGACTCAGGCAAATGGTCAATATTTGATAGAATAGCCAAAGTGTTATTTTTTGTTATTTATATCCTTTTTCTCAGGATTGTCAATTCTCCCTGATGGAGAAGAAAATGACATTTAGAGGGATTTTTGGGCGACAAACACTCTGTTTAATGAAGCTTGGAGTTATGGCCAGGAAGTTCAAAGTACTGTTATTATCTGCATGAGCAGTAAAATGCCGAGAGTCTCCGAGATGCAGAAAGAAATTTCTGCCATAAATGGGTGCATTGATCATTCCTAATCACACCAAAAAGTCAGTGTGTGTGTGTGTGTGTGTGTGTGTGTGTGTGTGTGTTTCCAAAGGCTAAGCAATCTAAATATCCGGCCATAGGCTTAGCCCCTCTAGTAATTGCTCATACATCATTTAATTTTGTTCATAATTTTATTCATCGTTCGTTATGGCAAGTTTTTTTTAAAAAAAAATAATTCAAAATTCAAAATGCCACGAATGGGGTTTTTATATTTCGATGCACATTTTATATGCTCTTTTTGTGAATTTTATCCATTAGCGGGGGATTCTGTTATGCTGCGTGCAATCAATAAAGGAACCAGCAGAATTAATAATTGGAGAATTATTGAAAAAGAATAGATTTAAATAAGAGAAACTTGGGGTACCTGAATAGTAAATATATAGGTTAGTTTAAATTTTAACATTTGAAAAATTAATAAAGTGTAAAACAGGATTTTTGGAATAGATAATGAGCTCTTCTAAACGTTTATTGATTAATGAAATTCATATGTAGCAATACAAATGAAAATTTGTTCTAGAAATGTATTAATGACATTATAATATATCTTAAATAAATGGAGAGTTTAAGTTTAAGTTTAAATATCTGAGCAATTATAGATTTGTATAGAATAGACANAAAAAAAAAGGAACCAGCAGCCAAGAAATAGGCATTTGGTACAGTAGACAGTTGAAGGGATGCATCTGCAAGTACCAAGATCAGACTCGTGAAGTCGTTCATTTTTCCCCCCGCAATACTCGATGGAAATTAACGTTGCGTTTCAAAGAAGCAAGCTAGAAAGAGCGTTGGGGCTTGTCAACTTTGTGTTGAAGAAGTTTCCTGAGAATACTACGGATGTAGCACTGGCAATAGCCCTGAGACTTATATACCGTCCTGTTAATTTTTGCCACTGAAATTCATATTATCTTTCCCTCTGAGAGGTCCTTGGTGCTCTTTGAGCTGGCTTGTTTTCTTGCAGACGTTTCATTGACCTAACCAGGTAACACCATCAGTGCTAGTAAGGAGTGGGGTTTGCTCTCACTTTACCTTCTGGTGTCTTGCCTGTCTGGGTGGGTGGGTGGATGATCTTAGGGAAGTTTTGGTTGGGCTGTTTAGAAATGGCACTTTGGTAGTTCCTTCATTGGGGTATTGCTTACTTGATTGTTGATCTGAAGGTGACCTCAGATCATCTATTCCAGAGGTAGGCAACTTTGGCTCTTTTATGACTGGTGGACTTCAACTCCCAGAATTCCTGAGCCAGCCATGCTGAGGGGAAAGGGAGAGGTTTCCAAGCTGAGCCATGCTGGCTCAGGAATTCTGGGAGTTGAAGTCCACGAGTCATAAAAGAGCCAAGGTTGCCTACCCCTGGTCTAGGGACTCCTGCTTGAGCAGGGGGTGGACTAGAAGACCTCCAAGGTCCCTTCCAGCGCTGTTATTCTGTTATTCTGAATGGTCTAGGCAACCTTGGCTCCTTCATTGGGGTATTGCTTACTTGATTGTTGATCTGAAGGTGACCTCAGATCATCTATTTCAGAGGTAGGCAACCTTGGCTCTTTTATGACTCGTGGACTTCAACTCCCAGAATTCCTGAGCCAGCCATGCTGAGGGGAAAGGGAGAGTTTCCAAGCTGAGCCCATGCTGGTTCAGGAATTCTGGGAGTTGAAGTCCACGAGTCATAAAGCGGCCTAGGCCTAGGCCAGAGGTAGGCAACCTCGGCTCTTTTATGACTCGTGGACTTCAACTCCCAGAATTCCTGAGCCAGCCATGCTGAGGGGAAAGGGAGAGTTTCCAAGCTGAGCCCATGCTGGCTCAGGAATTCTGGGAGTTGAAGTCCACGAGTCATAAAAGAGCCAAGGCTGCCTACCCCTGATCTATTCTATGCTGATCTGAGTGCTGGTTACTGGTGGAAAGACGCTGGAGTGTTTTTTCTCTTTTCCTGCTGGTTGAGTGTCTCTTTTAACATCATTTTAACCCTGAGCTGCAAATATTCTCCTTCACTGGTATCTTTCCCTCGTTACGATCTGATCCAGCTTTGAATCCAGTGCCTGCTCAGACCTCCTTAAAAGCAAGCTGCCACTTCTGATTTTGCAGCGACAAATAGCAAAGAAGGGAGCTTAGGCGTTCCATGTCACTTGTCTTTTAAGTCTTGCCAGAACTGTGTGCTGTCTCCCTAGAAAGAATTCTATTTGAAAATGATAAAATATGCAAAGCTTTGTTTTAAAAAGTTAACTTCTTTTCCCCCCCCAAAGCCTACAAATGGCTGCTCACCTTTCCATCTTTCCTTCCTTCCTTCCTTCCTTCCTTCCTTCCTTCCTTCCTTCCTTCCTTCCTCCCTCCCTCCCTCCCTCCCTCCCAACTCTTTCTTTTCCTCCCTCCCTCCCTCCTAACTCTTTCTTTTCCTCCCTCCCTCTTCTTCTTTCTTTCTTTCTTTCTTTCTTTCTTTCTTTCTTTCTTTCTTTCTTTCTTTCTTTCTTTCTTTCTCTTTCTTTCTTTCTTTCTTTCTTTCTTTCTTTCTTTCTTTCTTTCTTTCTTTCTTTTTCTTCCTTCCTTCCTTCCTTCCTTCCTTCCTTCCTTCCTTCCTTCCTCCCTTCCATCTCTTTCTTTTGTTCCCTCTTTTTTTTAAATACAATTTATCAGCAATCCATGTTACAACTATCCTCGGTTTAATTTACTCTTCCCTTCCAATGATAATTATTGGAGAAAATTCAAAATTAAGTTGTTTTTTTTTAGAACTGGTTTTTCTGTTCAAGCAGCATTCCCCCAAAAGAATAGGCAACAAAATGGCCCCTTTTGTGTAAGCAGTTAGTTTATGTCAGGGGTGTCAAACTGCCGGCCTGCGGGCCGGTTGCATCATGCAGAGGCCATGCCCCCCCAGCTCCGGCAGTGCGGAAAAAGTCACGATATGTCACGACACGTCACGTGGCGCGGCGAGTTTGACACCCGTGGTCTATGTCATCCATACATTTCTAGTTATTCAAGGGAAATACTATTCATTACAATTCTCTTGAACATGTGAAGCAATTCTCTAAACTTTTTACAAGTACAACAAGCATGTACTAAGAAATATAGCACGGTCAAAAACACTTGAGTTATGAAAAGTGTTTATTGCAAAATTTATTAAGGGCAATATGTGTCAAAAGAAAATGATTTTTTTGCGGACGTGCGAACTGATGTAGAAAAGAGTGCAGAGAAGAGCAACAAAGATGATCAGGGGACTGGAGGCTAAAACATATAAGGAACAGTTGCTGGAATTGGGTATGTCTAATTTAATGAAGAGAAGGACGAGGGGGGACATGATAGCAGTGTTCCAGTATCTCAGGGGCTGCCCCAAAGAAGAGGGAGTCAAGCTATTCTCCAAAACGCCTGAAGGCAGGACAAGAAGCAATGGGTGGAAACTGATCAAGGAGAGAAGCAACCTAGAACTAAGGAGAAACTTCCTGACAGTTAGAACAATTAACCAATGGAACAACCTGCCTCCAGAAGCTGTGGGTGCTCCAACACTGGAGATTTTAAAGCAGAGACTGGACAGCCATTTGTTTGAAATAATATAGTGTTTTCTGCCTGAGCAGGGGGTTGGACTAGATGACCTTTAAGATCCCTTCCAATTCAATTATTCTGTGTTCTAAAAATAGAACAAATGACTCCAAGACTAGAAACATAAGAAATAACAAAACTGAAACAAGTGGATGGATCCTTCTCTGCTCTCAAAACATAATTCTTTGCCCTTCCATTATATTTATGTGCTGCCTTTGAGCGCATAATTGCTTTCCTTTGGTCTTTTACATACTTGAACCTGATCTATTGCCGAGAAATACACTTTGAAAAGGAGCATTGCAGTGTTTGTCAATGTGGTCAGCATATGGCTTCCTTAACATACGATAAAAACGTCACAGATAAGGAAAAAATCAATGCGGACCACTCCCCAGATCACATTGTGACTGCAATCTAAATTATCTAGGAAATGCATTACAAGTCTTTTGACAAGGGGAATGGGGGAATATGTAAGACATGTGTTTTGTTTTTTTCATGGAAACCATGCTGGTTAACTTTGGAAATTTAGCTCTCTATTTTTTTAATGGCAGTGGCCCTTTGAATATACTCACAAGATCCTTATTCCTGTCGGTAGCCCAATAGGAAATGTGAGTGCAATTTGATCTTTGCAAACTTCTTTATCCAATGTTATTCATTTTATTTAGCATATGGCAAAAAAAAAAAAAAAGTTTAAAAGCACATCGCAATTACATTCTCAGTAAGCAAATATGAAACCTGTCTATTGACAGATTCAAAGGTAGACTACTTATATAGCAGTGGTGGCGAACCTATGGCACGCGTGCCAGAGGCGGCACTCAGAGCCCTCTCTCTGGGCACGCATGCCGTCACCCCAGCCCTGCCTCCCCCCGTGGCCCCCTTACCAGCAGCCCCCCTGGAGGAGAGTTGCCCCCAGGTGCGGCCCACACGGAACAGCGCAGCCAAGGACGTGCCAGCCAGGCAGCGGGGACAAGACTCCGCCCTCGCACCCTGTCACGTGACGTGCAGATGAAGCTGCGGGGCGCAAGCAGAGGGCGTGGCCACTATGGTGCTGCTGGGCCACCTGGGCGATCTGCGGCAGGCTGTGGAGGCGGTGGGTGGCTGCAGGGCGGGGACGGGGGGGGGTTGGGGGGGTTTGGGCACTCGGTCTCTAAAAGGTTCGCCATCACTGTTATATACTCAATGCATGATGGAGTTGCCTACAAAAAGTCTCTGGGGTTTCCCTGATGTGGGCTCACAAAGCCTTGTTCCACCCTAAGCAGTACTGTCTGTTTTGGGGCACTACAACTGCATTCCAAAGATGGGAGCTTTCGCCAATTAATGGAAGAGACTAGTCCACCTGACAAATTGAGTCCTAATCCTATTGAGGATTGACTAGGTCTTATGACGTAGATTGAATCCTTCTGGTTCAGTTTTAAAGCAGGGAGCTCTGTGACACTCTGGAGCAGGGGTCTTCAAACTTGGCCCTTTTATGACTTGTGGACTTCAACTCCCAGAACGCGTGCCTGGCTGAGGAATTCTGGGAGTTGAAGTCCACAAGTCATAAAAGGGCCAAGTTTGAAGACCCCTGCTCTGGAGGAACAATAGAGCACCACTCTTGCATCCAGGCCTGAAGCTGATTGAAGGGATCATCCAGCAAGTTTCTGGCTGTCCTAATAACTTGCCTTCAGAAGTTGTGGGTGCTCCCTCACTGAAGGCCTTAAAAAAAAAGGCTGGACAATCATTTGTCTGAAATGATATATAGGGTCTCCTGCTCAAGGAGAGTTGAAGTCCTCTGAGGTCCCTTCCAATTCTATTATTCTATGTTCTAATAGGTGGATGTCTGAAACAAAGCTGTTTTTTTTTTTAATAGCATCAGTGATATCTGCGTTGAAGGAAAAGTCTTCCTCATGGTTCAATCCAAGCCGGGAATAAACAACATGGCGACTGCTTTAGCAAGAAGGTTGCAGTTTATTGAAGAGGCGAGCCAGACAGAAAGATGGCTCTGGAAGAAAAAAGAGCAAGCACATGTAGGGAGTGGGTTTTTATACCCTCTGGAGCCTTTTGTTTGGAGTTGTTCCTGTGGCATGAACTTTGACCTGAGTCTGAGTGTGCCCTTTGGCATCTGTGGGTTAATCCTATTATGTCCTGTCTTAGAGTTTGGGTGGGGTATGTAGATTTTAGGTATCTTTGTCTTCTTAATCTTCTAGCTACAACCTTCCTGGATTATTTACATCTGCTTTTCTACAGAGCTGGTTTCTGCTTGGGGGAGTGAGACTTGGGGCTATTAAAAAAACTGGGCATGCTTTTCTGCCTCTTTAAGATCCTTTGAGAATATATATTTTTCTGCCCTTTTAATATTTCCTTCTCTGGGGGGGGGGCTGACTTCCCACATCTGCATTGATTGATTGGCCCTAATCAAGGCAAGAATCAACCTAGAACTAAGGAGAAATTTCCTGGCAGTTAGAATCAGTGGAACGACTTGCCTCCAGAAGTTGTGGTTGCTCCAACACTGGAAGCTTTTAAGAAGAGACAGGACAACCATTTTTCTGAAATGGTGGAGGGTTTCCTGCTTGAGCAAGGGGTTGGGCTAGATGACCTGCAAAGTTCCCTCTCAACTCTGTTATTTTGTTCTGGTAGGTGAATATTACTAATTATTTTCTTATACTCTCGCAGTACAGCGTCTTCCCTTCACAGGTGCACTAGATGAATATGGCTTAAAACTGGTAACCAGAAAGTGGGTGTAGATATCATGGTGGCCAGTACGATGCTCATAGTGTGATTCAGCTGTGTGTCGATCTGTCTGGTATGGCCGTTATTTATCCCATGTTTACCTGCGGAACGCCTTATCTCACAGTTCAGAATATTCAGAGCAATTCAACTGTTTCTTAATTCCATCTAAAGTGAAAAGTACACATCTAAACCAAGCCATCAGTGATGGGAAAATATCCGATTAACGCGTAAGCAAAGCCCAACGATGAGTAACAACAGGCAGATAGGAGCTAGACCTGCAACCGCTAATGAGGGCTACCACACCAGTCTGGTTAATCAGTAGAGGGCAGCCAAGGTTAGACTTTTTCCCTGTACATTTTAGTTGCCAATGAGCTGTCATCTGGATTTTACTATTCCGGATCTGGTAGTCTTAAAATAGATGTATCCACCCTTCATTTAAAATGACATAAGGGTTATGCTTGGGTAGCGTGCTGTACATTGATGGTTTCTTTAAAAACAGATGGGCGAAAGCAATCAATGCTCTTCAAGGAAAACTTGGCCAAGACAATTGTGCATCCTGCATGCATTAAACAAATGGAATCTGCTTGCGTAAGCTGTGTTACACAACCGGCTTGACTTTGTTTGATAGTCTGAGAATTGCTTTTCATCAAGAAAGCCTGATGTAGTTTCCTTTCTTTCCAGTAGGTGGCTACATGGATCATTTCCATGGCCGCCTTCTCTTCAAGGGATGGGAAAATAACAATTTAGAACAGGGGTCTTCAAAGTTGGCCCTTTGATGACTTGTGGACTTCAACTCCCAGAATTCCACAGCCAGCGTGCCGGGCTGAGGAATTCTGGGAGTTGAAGTCCACAAGTCATCAAAGGGCCAACTTTGAAGACCCCTGATTTAGAAGATCCTCCAGAGAAACTTTGATCTGCTACAGAATAGAAAACAAGCAGAAGCTGCAGTGTTAAGTATACTTACTTATGAATAAGTTCCATTTCACTTAGGGAGGCTTACTTTTAAGTAGACATGGCTGGAATTGCAGAAAGCTCGAAGAAACATTTTTTTACCCCACCTGGCAACAACTTTTTTCAGGATCTCCAAAGTTATAAATAAGAGGCACATGCTTTTTAAAACTTAGTTTTAGATTTAGAGCAGGGGTGGGCAGCTATGGCAACGTTATAGTCTGTGGACTTCAACTCCCAGAATTCCTGAGTACCTAACCACTCAATTAATGAATGTGCTTATCGGAGGAACTGACAAGAAAGAAGCTTGACTAGAAACTAATAAGTCCAGGGTCTTCTTCATAGCAGCACCAATTCTCCACCCCTCTACATGAAAACCTATTTTTATAAGCAAGCATTTCCTCTTTAATTATTTCTATTTATCTTTATGACTTATCTAGGTTGGAAGGAGGGGGACATTTTGGATTGTTATTGTGTTTCAGCTGATGCTCTCATCGTTTGTTATTAATGGTGGTGTTAAACCACTCTGAGCTAGTGTATCAGCACAAGGCTGATATAAATTCAGTAAAATAACCCTCTGCTGCTATTTCTTTGATCAGTTCAACAATACACTATTCCGAACTCGTTCCACGCTGTGTATAACAACACACCAAATAAAAACCAGCAACTATATTAAGAACATCAGCACAACACAAGGACATTCTATTCAAGTGATAGTCATCCCAAATCAAAAGCACACTTCAGCAACCTACCTATCCTTTGGAGTTTTGCAGCTCAAATATGGTAGTCGTT
This sequence comes from Protobothrops mucrosquamatus, assembly GCF_001527695.2. Classification (NCBI taxonomy): domain Eukaryota; kingdom Metazoa; phylum Chordata; class Lepidosauria; order Squamata; family Viperidae; genus Protobothrops; species Protobothrops mucrosquamatus. The sequence goes on from NW_015386390.1 coordinate 267,394, forward strand.
ATTTATTTGTTTGTTTAACACTCACAGAGTTTTTCTTATGGCTTACATGAAAAAGTGGACTGAGTCACCTTAGGTGCATTTAAGTGGTTTTCCTAGACCAGTGGTGGCAAACCTTTTAGAGACCGAGTGCCCAAACTGCAACACAAAACCCACTTAGGTATCGTCGGGTGCCGGGTGGGCGTGGCCCATTGGGTGGGCGTGGCTGCGGTGGTAACGGCAGACTGGGTGGGACTAAAAAGTTCAATCAATCAATTCCAACTTTGCGAGATCTTTTTTTTTCCCCGCGAGACGTTTAAATTGACTGATTGATTGAACCTCTTTTTTTTGCATACGGCGGTGGAGGCCTAAAGCAAAAAGGTTTTATAAAACCCAGCTGAAGGCCTAGGACTGGGGCGACGCTGCGTGTGTGCCCACAGAGAGGGCTCTGTGTGTCACCTGTGGCAAGCGTGCCATAGGTTCGCCACCACGGTCCTAGACTGTTAAAATTCTTAACTTCTTTAATTTTTTTGTAGGAGAGAGAGGGAGAGAGGGAGGGAGAGAGAAAAGAGAGAGAAAGAGAGAGACAGACAGAGAGGGAGAGGGAGAGAGAGACCGAGAAAGAGACAGAAAGAGAGAGAGAGAGAGACAGAAACACACACAGAACGAGAGAGAGAAAGAGAAAGACACACACACAGAGAGAAAGAAACACACACAGAGAGAAACAGACAGAGAGGGAGAGAGAGACAGAGAAAGAGACAGAAAGAGAGAGAGAAACAGAGAAACATACAGAAAAAGAGAGAGAGAGAGAGAGAAAGAGACAGGGAGAGGGAGAGACAGACACAGAGAGAGAGAGACAGAGAGAAAGAGAAAGACACACACACACAGAGAAAGAAACACACACAGAGAGAAACAGACAGAGAGGAAGAGGGAGAGGGGGAGAGAGACAGAGAAAGAGACAGAAAGAGAGAGATAGAGAGAAACACAGAGAGAGAGAGAGAGAAAGAGAGGGAGAGAGACAGAGATAGAGATAGAAACAACAGAGAAAGACAGAGAGACAGACAGACAGAGAGAAAGAGAAAGACACACACACAGAGAGAAAAAACACACACAGAGAGAAACAGACAGAGGAAGAGGGAGAGAGAGACAGAGAGAGAGAGAGAGAGAGAGAGAGAGAGAGAGAGAGAGAGAGAGAATGACATTGGACAAGCATTAAAGCAAGATGAAAGCAGATATGATTTTAACATTTCTTATCCTGGGAATATGTGAGTTGAGAGCCTTTAAGATTCAAGCCGTGTTCTTCCACTGGCCACAAAGAGCTGAGCTGTGGGAATTCAAAAGCCCAGTTCAAATCTCTCAATCTGGACAGATCCAATTAGTGTCAGGTTGGTGGGGAAAACTGTGTTGCATGTCTGCACACAGAAAGCACCCGGCCTTGCAAAGGAGTGTGAGCTTTTCCTCCAGCGGATTGGCTGTCAGATTCTGGAGCAGGAGATTTTACATGGGGGGGGGGGAAAAACCCACAAATCCTCAGAAATGGGGCCAGTTTGGAAGGCTGCTTCCCTGAGTTTGCGCTGACCCTCTGGCACCAGTTGCCAGCTGTGCAGAATGACTAATGGCACAAGATGTCTCATAATGTCGCTGGTCCGGTCAAGGTAAACAAAACATAAAGTTTGGTGAGCATCATTTTAACAGAATAGCAAATAAAAAGAAACCAAGTGGAATCTGGTGTCGAAGGAAAAGTCTTCATCATGGTTCACTCCAAGCCGGGAATAAACAACACGGCGACTGCTTTAGAAAGAAGGTTGCAGTTTATTGAAGAGGAGAGCCAGACAGGAAGATGGCTTTGGAAGAAATAGAGAGCAAGCACATGTAGGGAGTGAGTTTTTATACCCTCTGGGGCTCTTGAGGTTGTTTCCTGCTCCTGTTTGAGGCTTTGTATTTCCTGTGTCATGTATTTTGACCTGTGTCTCTTTGGCATCTGTGAGTTAATCCTATTATGTCCTGTCTTAGATTTTGGGTGGGGTATGTAGATTTTAGGTGTCTTTGTCTTCTTAATCTTCTAGCTGGGGGCTTCCAACCTTCCTGGATTATTTACATCTGCATTTCAACAGAGCTGGTTTCTGCTTGGGGGAGGGAGACTTGGGGCTATTAAGAAAACTGGGCATGCTTTTCTGCTTCTTTAAGATTCTTTGAGGTAATATATTTTTCTGCCCTTTTAATATTTCCTTCTCTGGGGGGGCTGACTTCCCACACTGGCTAGCAGGCCCTGTTTCTCCCAGGAGAATGAACTTTCCAAAGTTAGATTAGAATAGAGCTGGATGGGACCTTGGAGGTCTTCTAGTCCAGTCCCCTGCTCAAAAAGGTAAAAAAAGGTGAAAGGTTTCCCTGTCCAGTAGTGTCTGACTCTAGGGGGTGGTGTTTATCTCTGTTTCTTGGCTGAAGGAGCCAACGTTGTTCAAAAACATTTCTGTGGTCACGTGGCCAGCATGATGCTCCCATGTAACACCTCTCCTGCGCAAGCTGCACTGGCTGCCGGTGGCCTTCCGGGTGCGCTTCAAGGTGTTAGTAACAACTTTTAAAGCGCTCCATGGCAATGGACCTAGGTATTTGCAAGACCGCCTCCTACCAAACACCTCCCTTCGGCCAGTCCGCTCCCACAGAGAGGGCCTCCTTAGAGTGCCGTCGGCCAGACAATGCTGGCTGGCGACCCCCAGGGGNAATAAATAAATAAATGATGATATGCCTAGGTGGGCTTCAACTCCCAGAATTCCTGAGCCAGCCATGCTGAGGGGAAAGGGAGAGTTTCCAAGCTGAGCCATGTTGGCTCAGGAATTCTGGGAGTTGAAGTCCATGTGTCATAAAAGAGCCAAGGTTGCCTACCCCTGGTCTAGGTGCGTGGAATGCTGTCACCTTCCTGTCGATGTGGTCCCTGTTTATCTACTTGCTTTTGCATGCTTTCGAACTGCTAGGTGGGCCAGGAGCTGAAGCAAAGAACGGGAGCTCACCCCATCGTGCAGCGCTCGGGTCTTGAACCCAGGCTGTCAGCTTTCCAGAACTAAGGAGAAACTTCCTGACAGTTAGAACAATTAACCAGTGGAACAACCTGCCTCCATAAGCGGTGAATGCTCCAACCCTGGAAGTTTTTAAGAAGAGACTGGACAGCCATTTGTCTGAAATGGTATAGGGTTTCCTGCCTGAGCAGGGGGTTGGACTAGATGACCTCCAAGGTCCCTTCCAACTTTATTATTATTATCATTATCATTATCATTATTATTGATCATCTCACAGTCAGCCAGATGTTCTGACTGGATTTGGCATTTTTGTCTACCTATCGAGTCCTTACCCAGGACCTGGGATAAGCAGATGTGGATGTTTGATGGTATTACAGATATCGTCGCAGGATGGAAGCAGTTCCTAGTAAGGCCGCCTTTTGCAATTGACTAATGGCGAATTTGTCAATGCCAGTGGTGTTCAAGTGGTGCTCCAGTTGTTTTGGGATTGCATCCAAGGTGCATATTACTATTGGGAGTACCCTTGCTCGCCTTTGCCACAGTTTTTCTATTTCTATTTGTAGGTCTTTGTATTTTGTTATCTTCTCCAGTTCTTTCTCGTCTATTCTGCTGTCTCCAGGCACTGCCACGTCCACTATGCAGACTTTTTTGTCTTTCTTATCGACAATTGTTAAGTCCGGGGTGTAATGTTGCAGGGGCTTGTCTGTTTATTATTATTTATATTATTATTATTTATATTATTATTATTATTATTATTATTATTATTATTATTATTATTATTATTATTATTATTAAGCTCAGTATCTGTAACCACTGAGCCTTCGTGCCCCCCTCTATTTAGCTGGAGTCCTTTGTAAAACAAGGTCTCCTTTCCAATGTGTATCACGTGATTATCCCTTTGTTACTGCTCCTTGCTTGTTGATACCAATACTACTGATTCATGTCTTTCTCCGCCTCCACTTATGTTCCTGAAAACAGAACGGATCTCCTGGATGCCAGAGAAACAAGATGGCTCTGTAGCCCTGCAGACAATCCAACAGCTTGGCTTGCACTGAAGGAACCACCCAGCCAAATCACATTTTGAACTCCTTCATCTGTTCATCGGAAAACTTTTGGATGCATCTGAACTTCCGGTGGTATTCTGCTCCAATGCATAGAGTTCCAAAAACTCTCATTAAAGAGATACTTTGGATTTCAGATTTCAACCCACTGGCATCGGACATTATTACTTTTTTTTTTTTTTTTGCAAGGCTACATAGTAAAGACTTGGCAGAATTGCGTTTGCAAACAAGCTTTGAACTTCTTTGTCGTGTTGGGGCTCTCTTTTCACCAGAAGTGTTCTGAGCGTTTGCCCGGATAGTCATGAAATATTTGGGATGTCTATTGATGGCTGATGTGATGTCAATATTTAGCAGTATGGATCACGAATGGGTAAATTGTGAAAAAAGTAAGGTTCTACATTTAGGGAAGAAAAACCAAATGTACAGGTATAGTATAGGTGGTACCTTGCTCAATAGTAGCAACTGTGAGAGGGATCTCGGAGTCCTAATGGACAATCACTTAAATATGAGCCACCAGTGTGCTGCAGCTGCCAAAAAAGCCAACACAGTGCTAGGCTGCATTAACAGAGGGATAGAATCAAGATCACATGAAGTGTTAATGCCTCTTTACAATGCCTTGGTAAGGCCACACACATCCACTTTTGGTCACCACGATGTAAGAGTACAGAGAAAAGCAACAAAGATGATCAGGGGACTGGAAGCTAAAACATATAAGGAACGGTTGCTGGAATTGGATATGTCTACTCTAGTCTAATGAAGAGAAGGATGAGGGGTGACATGATAGCAGTGTTCCAATATCTCAGGAGTTGCCACAAAGAAGAGGGAGTCAAGCTGATCTCCAAAGTACCTGAAGACAGGACAAGAAGCAATGGATGGAAAGTAATCAAGGAGAGAAGCAACCTAGAACTAAGATGAAATTTCCTGACAGTTATAACAATTAATCAGTGGAACAACCTGCCTCCAGAAGCTGTGAATGCTCCAACACTGGACATTTTAAAGAAGAGACTGGACAACCATTTGTCTGAAATGGTATAGGGTTTCCTGCCTGAGCAGGGGGTTGGACTAGATGACCTCCAAGATGCCTTCCAGCTTCTTCTTCTTCTTCTTCTTCTTCTTCTTCTTCTTCTTCTTCTTCTTCTTCTTCTTCTTCTTCTTCTTCTTCTTCTTCTTCTTCTTCTTCTTCTTCTTCTTCTTCTTCTTCTTCTTCTTCTTCTTCTTCTTCTTCTTCT
>NW_015386390.1:273164-306767 GCF_001527695.2 Protobothrops mucrosquamatus
GAAGCAACCTAGAACTAAGGAGAAATTTCCTGACAGTTAGAACAATTAACCAGTGGAACAACCTGCCTCCAGAAGCGGTGAATGCTCCAACATTGGAAGTTTTTAAGAAGAGACTGGACAACCATTTGTCTGAAATGTTATTTGGCTTCTTGCCTGAGCAGGGGGTTGGACTAGATAACTCCAAGGTCCCTTCCAACTTATTATTATTATTATTATTATTATTATTATTATTATTATTATTATTATTATTATTATTATTATTATTATTATTATTATTATTATTATTATGGATCATCGCACAGTCAGCCAGATGTTCAGACTGGATTTGGCATTTTGTCTACCTATCGAGTCCTTACCAAGGACCTGGGATAGGCAGATGTGGATGTTTGACGGTATTACAGATATCGTCGGAGGATGGAAGCAGTTCCTAGTAAGGCCGCCTTTTGCAATTGACTATTATTATTATTATTATTATTATTATTATTATTATTGTTGTTGTTGTTGTTGTTGTTGTATGCAATGTGCATAAAAACACGAAGAGCTGGATTTACCTAGTATCATAACTCCTAAACCATGGTTTACAAAACACAATTGCTGGATTTATGAACATGATGGAGTCCAAGATTAGCAGACAATGGTATGGCTTGGTGTAATGTCTGAATGTCTGTGATGGAAGACTTCTCTTTGTCTTCTCTTGCAGCTTTAGCCCTGAAAGAGAAAGCTGGCTAGGTCTCCACAGGCAAGTAAAGCAGAAAAAACTAGAACAGTGTTTCTCAACCTTGACAATTTTAAGGCGTGTGGACTTCAACTCCCAGAATTCCACAGCCAGCAATGCTGGCTGTGGAATTCTGGGAGTTGAAGTCCACACGCCTTAAAATTGTCAAGGTTGAGAAACACTGATCTTGAACTACAGAAAAGGGTTTACATTGTTTCATGAAGTAACTTCAGGGAGTGCTTTATTCAAACCTTTCTCAAAACAAAGAACCCCTTTGGAACGTCACACCTTTGTTGTTGTTGTTAGTTGCGAAGTCGTGTCCAACCCATCGCGACCCCATGGACAACGTTCCTCCAGGCCTTCCTGTCCTCTACCAGCTTCTCTACCTTAGACGACTTGAACATCATTCCAAGAAAATTGCTTATAAACAAATTCTAGTGAGTATGAAACTTGAATAGTGGTATAATTTTTTTAATACAGGTAGTCCTTGACTTACAACCACTCCTTTAGTGACCGTTTGAAGCTACAACGGCACTGAAAAATGTGAGTTACGACTGTTTTCCACACTTACGACCGTTGCAGCACCCCCATGATCAAAATTCAGATGCTTGGCAACTGACTCGTATTTATGACGGTCACGTGACCACTTTTTGCGACCTTCTGACAAGCAAAGTCAACGGGGGGGGGGAGAGTCAGATTCACTTCACAACTGTGTTACTAACTTGGCAACTGCAGCAGTTCCCTTAGCAACTGGGGTGAGGAAGGTCATAAAATGGGGCAAAATTCACTTAACAGCTGACTCACTTAACAACAGAAATTCGGGGCTCTGTTGTGGTTGTCAAGGACTACCTGTATTGCTTTTGGTTTTCAGCAAGTATTAGTATTAGTATTGATATGAATATTGATATGAATATTGATATGGATATGGATATGGATATTGATATTAATATTGACATTGACATTGACATTGACATTGACATTAATATTAATATTAATGTCAATATTAATAATATTAATACTAATATTAATACTAATATCAATATTAATATTAATACTAATATTAATACTAATATCAATATTAATACTAATATTAATACTAATAACATTAATACTAATACTAATAACATTAATACTAATACTAATATTGATATTAATAGTAATACTAATACTAATACTAATATTGATATTAATATTGATATTAATATTGATACTAATAATAACACTAATATTAATACTATGAATACTACTACTCCTCTTCCTCCTCCTCCTCCTCCTCCTCCTACTACTACTACTACTACTACTACTACTACTACTACTACTACTACTACTAATTGGAAGGGACCTTGGAGGTCATCTAGTCTAACTCCCTGCTCAGGCAGGAAACCCTATACCATTTCAGACAAATGGCTGTCCAGTCTCTTCTTAAAAACTTCCAGTGTTGGACCATTCACCGCTTCTGGAGGCAGGTTGTTCCACTGGTTAATTGTTCTAACTGTCAGGAAGTTTCTCCTTAGAGAGAAGGTTGCTTCTCTCCTTGATTAGTTTCCATCCGTTGCTTCTTGTCCTGCCTTCAGGTGCTTTGGAGAATAGCTTGACTCCCTCTTCTTTGGGGCAGCCCCTAAGATATTGGAAGACTGCTATCATGTCCCCCTCGTCCTTCTCTTCATTAAACTAGACATACCCAATTCCAGCATCCATTCCTTATATGTTTTAGCCTGTTTTGAATGAAGTTTTTCCCCCCCCCTTTTCCTCTTCCAATCCAAGCCTGTTTCTTTCACCCGAGGAGCCACTTTCACTCTGAAAGGAGAATGGGGGCAGTTTCAGTGGGGTGAGAGTCTCTTAAAAGGTAAATCTTCCGCCTGCTGCTTTGCCAATTACTGGTTATTAATGGCAGACTGGTGGGCATATGTCTGCGCTGGGAAACAGAAGGTTAATAGGCGAACAGTACCAGAAGATCCCATTTATCAGTTTCTATTTATCTCTCCTTGGGAAGCGGCAGGTTTACAGTAAATACCTTCTGTCCTCTTAATTTCCTAATGATGGGAATAATGACGGAGAATGGTGAAGTCATTAACTAGGACAGCCTCTGTGTATCACTCTGTCAACCGCATCTCTCCGAGTCCTGCAATGAAAAGTGATGGGCCCCAGCTGTTCGCCACCTTCCGTGCATTTTCCCCATCTCTCCCCCCCCCTGTCAGCCAAAGCCCCCAAGCAGAGAGAATAGCATCCCACCCCCCACCCCGCCCCACCTCCCTACTCCCCAGTGAGTGACAGGTTGGCTAAAAAAGAAAGAGTGAGGATAAGGACTTCTTTGGACAGCCCTCTTTGAACTCTCTGATGCCCTTGAGTTCTCCCAGCCGAAAAAGTTTTGCCAACTTGGAGGGGGGCAAAGTTGTTTACGGTGTGGGAAAGTGATTCTCCGAGGGACGGGCCCGCTCTCTTCCCTGCGGAGTAATTGATCACTAATTAAAATGAATGGGAGCCACAACTGGCGTCATTAATAATGTGGGAGATGCCAGGCACAACGTGGGTAGACTTTCTTCAGAGTTGGCGGCACGGTTTCAACTCTGGGTAAATGAAATGCCGCGGGAGAGCAGGATGGCAGCCAGTCCTCGACTTACAGCGGTTCATTTAGTGACCGTTTGAAGTTACAACAGTACTGGAAAAAAGCGATTTACGGCTCTCTTTTTTTCCCCACAAAATGACCGTTGCAGCAAACCCATGACACGGCTGAACAGGGGAAACTTTACCTTTAATGATATGTACAAAGCGTGTAGCAAGGGAAAACGAACATGCCAGCAAGCAAGACTTTGGAGTAACATCAGTCCACTGCTGCAACGTCTTCCAAGATGGCTACACAAATGACCCAATGAAGCAAACTATACATCTGCTTTCTGTCGGTCCATTTAACGTCCAAGAGACTTGACGTTTGCTGCTTCTGATAGGCTGGAATGCTGAATTAGCATCCTAGTCTCCCAGCATTCAGAGAATGCCACGCTGTTTGGGACTGATGGGACTTGCAGTCCAATACAAGAGAGCATTGTACCTTCTCCTCATCTTCAGTTTGTGGGTAGGGAGGGGATAGGAAAGGGGGGGAAAGAGAAATGAAAGTCTCTGTCCTTGTTCTTCAGAGAAAGGTTGAGACTTATTTTATAAGGAAATCCTCAGGGGCAATTCTGTTCCATTAGTGGCTCCTTTCCAAGAGTAAGATTTTGAATGGGGACAATTACTTTAAAGGTCAGCTAGGTTGGAGGGTGGGCAGGAATCAAGGAGCCCATAAATGCATAATCGGCGAAAGAGATTTTTTTAAATATCAATTTAAGGCAATTCCTTTAATTCTCAACAGTAGCATGCAGTATGACGGCAGTGCCTATTCTGAACGACAGCTTCTTGAGTTATAGGGATAGGTCAGTGATGGCAAACCTTTTAGAGACCGAGTGCCCAAACTGCAACCCCAAACCCACTTATTTATCGCCGGGTGCCAGGTGGGTGTGGCTGTGGTGGTCATGGCAGACTGGGTGGGTGTGGCCAAGCTGGGCGTGATCACCTCGATGTTGCTCCTGGGGAGGGACGCCTGTGGGGGCCGGGCAGGGTTGATGGAGATCCAGGGGGTCTCTGGCAGGTGGGGCGGTGAGCAGGAGGCTCGTCCTGCTGGGTGAGGTGAGGCAAGGTGAGGCAGGGCGGGGGTGCCATTGTCACAGGGCAAGGTGAGGCAGAGGCCGGGGTGGCTGCTGCCTGACACCATCAGCCCCCGCACACAAAGGCCAGTGAGTGCATGGGTGCTGGGATGCATCTGGCCATGTGGGACCTCAACGAGTTAGCGGGCGGCTGGTTGAAGAGGGACGGTTGCCATCTCCGGGGCATGGCGCGCGTGCCCACAGAGAGGGCTCTGAGTGCCGCCTCTGGCACGCGTGCCATAGGTTCGCCACCACTGGGATAGGTAAAAGTTGGATATTGATGGCAACTAGTTTGAATTTTCATTTTGCTATCTTTTTTTCATTCCCCTCTTTGCACTAGGTTCTGACTTTTTATGCTTCGGGACAGGAATGGATCTGTTGTCTAGCTTCCCTTAAGGTCCTAGAGCAGAGAAATATTGAAGTTGTATTAGGTCCTATCTCCGTCTCTATGGAGATTCTCAATCATCCAGGTCAGGGGTAGGCAACCTTGGCTCTTTTATGACTCGTGGATTTCAACTCCCAGAATTCCTGAGCCAGCCATGCTGAGGGGAAAGGGAGAGTTTCCAAGCTGAGCCATGCTGGCTCAGGAATTCTGGGAGTTGAAGTCCACGAGTCATAAAAGAGCCAAGATTGCCTACCCCTGATCCAGGTCATGGTTGTCCCAAATGTGCTTTTTTTCAACTGGACTTTTTTGGTTCCCCCCCCCCTTTGAAAACATTTCGCTTCTCATCCAAGAAGCTGAAGAAGCTAAATGTTTTCAAAGAAAAAAAACACACAGAAGAAAACCCAGTTGCCTTTTGGAAAAAAAAGCACATTTGGGTCATCTCTCCAGGTAAGGAGTTTTATATGACTTCCATCCTCACTCCCTCCCCTCTCCAACTTACAAGCTCATCCTAAGTGTATTGCCATTCTTTCCCACCACAATTATTCCTTTTAATTCATGTTGCCTGTAAAACTGTCAAACAACAATAATAATAAAAACAATAAATAAAGGCATTGTATATAAATAAAGGCATTCCTCTAGGAAACTTACGGCATCGCTTTAATTCCTCACTGGAAGTTGACCTCTGCTTTCCACTTGTTCAGAAAGTTTGATATGGAAATTCTTCCTTTTCAACATCACAGGTAGTTCTCGACTTAAGACCACAATTGGGAATCAGAATTTGGGGAATCAGAATTTTGGCTGCTAAGCAAGGTAGTTATTAAGTGAGTTGTGCCCAATTTTACAATTTTTTCCCCCCCATGGCTGCAGCAAATCACTTCAGTCATTAAATGATTGTTAAGCAAGTCCAATTTCCCCTATTAATTTCGCTTGTCGGAAGCCGGCTGCAAATGGCGATCACGTGACCGTGGGACACTGTAACCATTGTCAATATTTCCGGGTTGCCATAGGCTCCAGTTTTGATCATGTGACCGTGGGGATGCTGCAACGGTTGTAAGTGTGAGGGAGGGTTGTAAGCAGTGGTGGGATTCAAATAGCTGAACACCTGGTTCTCTTATTGGATGCAGGCCTGGGCCTCCGAGGCCTAGAATGGACTTCCGGATGTGGCATCCATGCACTTCCGGTGGGCCATTCTAGGCCTGGGAGGCCTCCTCCAGGCCTCCGAGGCCTAGACTGGACTTCCGGAAGCAGTGTGCATTCAGCCAGTTCTTCAAACTCAGCAAAATTTAGCTACCGGTTCTGCTGAACTGGTGCGAACCAGCTGAATCCCACCACTGGTTGTAAGTCACCTTTCCAGTGCTATTGTGACTTTGAATGGTCGCTAAAGGAATGGCAAGTCAAGGTCTACAGTACCTGTAATCCAGCTTCTGAACTGAGCCTTGTTTTGACCTAACTTTATCCCTTCTCTTCCTTTTCTATCTGCTGTGTGTTTTGCTGGTCAAAAAAAAAAAAAAAAGCTGACTGGGCATTCTGCAAAATCTCAAGCTTTCTTTTTTGAGACTTGGCCTGTCTTTTCCTGAATCCAGAGACCACTGAAGAGAGGCAAACAGGAACAGCTGTCTTTGAGGCAGAAGGGAAAGCCTGACAGCTGCCGAAATACCTCCGGGTCTCAGTCTGTCACTGGGAAAAGACAGTGGCAAACACACATTTCTTTGACTTAAGAACTTACAAGGCTGCCTCATACGGAGACAGCCATCTCAAGATCATTTTTGTTGCCTATAGCTCTCTCTCTACATCTATCTATCTATCTATCTATCTATCTATCTATCTATCTATCTATCTATCTATCTATCTATCTATCTATCTATCTATCTATCTATCTATCTATCTATCTATCTATCTATCTATATCTATATCTATATCTATCTATATCTATATCTATCTATCTATCTATCTATCTATCTATCTATCTATCTATCTATCTATCTATCTATCTATCTATCTATCTATCCAGTGGTGGGATTCAGAACCGGTAGCTAATTTTTTGTTGCAAAGGTCCAGAATGGACTTCTGGAAGCGGCATCTACACAGAGAACCGGTTGTTCCCATATTTGAATCCCACCACTATCTATATCTATATCTATATATCTATATATCTATATATCTATATCTATATCTATATCTATATCTATATCTATATCTATATCTATATCCAGGGCTTTTTTTTGTCACAGAACGCACCGGAACAGAGTTCTGGCACCTTTTTTTGATGGATTTTCCAGAGTTGAGTTCTTTTCCTATTGTTTCCCTTCCTATCCTCATCTGTTTTTGAAAATGCCCCGCTGGTGGTACGGTGGCAGCGGGGTCCCCTGCAGCTCTGTCTGCCTCCTCTAGGAGGAACCATGAGGCGCCGGAGCACCACAGCCCGAGCGTGGTTTGATTGGCTGGGTTGGACCATGTGGTGTGGAATCCGATGGTGGCGGTGGGAGACACATAAACATGGAGGCCCTCTTTCACGAGACGGTGAGCGAGCCTTTTGCCTTCCCTTACGGAAGGTGGGGTGTGACGTTAAAAAGAGGCGAAGCGAGAGGAAAGAAAGGCGGCTGGCGTGGAAGTTTGACAGCGAAACTTTGCTGTTTCAGTTCCTTGGGTAGTTCAAAGGCTGGGATGTCTACGAAAATCTCTTTTTAGTCTTTTATACTTTATATTCAAACTGCAGAGGGGAAGAATAAGAATAAAGCCAATGCCTTGTGATTTGGAGGTATTAATAATAATAATAATAATATATATTAATTATGTATTGGTTAGATGTAAAGGTAGACCTACAGTATGAGGTTTAATCAGATCTATTTGTTAAATTGGGTTTAACTTAAAGGTAAATTAAAAGTTCCCTGTTCACTGACAAAGTTTCAACTTTAATTTGTTTCAAGTCAATATCCATATTAAATTCCAAATGTAAATTTTTCCACCTTGTTTGACGTCTTAAAAAATAATTCAATCTTTTACAAGCAACCAAATTTTGTTTTATTGGGCCAACTTCATTCCACATAGAAAGCTGACATTTCCACTCATTAAACTAAGTGCGTATGTCAATGGTAAATGTCCCAAAAGATTAATAAAATGCCTTCTTGTAATTTAAAGCCACACAGTGCATGGTAACATTAATAGTATTAACTTACCTTGAACAAAATCCTAGTCTTTTAGATACACTAAAAATTGAAGGTTTTGTTTTTTCAGTTACAAAGGTAAACCTTGTAAGGTAGACAAGGCGGGTTGTATAACGTGTGTGAGTTCTGGCACCTTTTTTTTTTTTTTTTTTACAAAAAAAGCACTATCTATATCTATATTTATATCTATATCATCTTTCCTAAATGTGCTATGAATTAAACGTGGAAATGATGCTATGCAAAGGAGATTTGCAAAGTTAGAAGGATCCCCTGGGGTTGTGGATTCAATCTTCCTGTTTAGCTGAAATAACCCAAATGAAGATATCTCTTTAGCTTAGACTTGATCATCTCCAGCAATGAGAAATAGAGGTAGTCCTCGCTTAGCGACTGGTAGCTTAGCGACCCAGGTTACAATGGACCATCCCCGAGTATTTATGACTCGGTTCTGAAGTTCCGACGGCCATAACGTGCACATTCACACTCCCTTCATGGTCACGTGACTGCATTTTGGGCTGTTGGCAGCATCTCACTGTCATGTGTTTGCTATTTTTGGTGGGTTTTTTTTTTGCCAGTTTCTGCCCTTTATTTCCATTTTCCAGCAAAAACATTCTTTAAAGAAAATGGGTTCACTTAACAACCATGGTATTCATTTAATGCCTGCTACAAAAAGAATAATAAAATTAGATGCAGTCACAGGTTGACCTCTGACCAACCTGACTTAGGTCTGTAATTCTAGACTCAGGATCGTAAGTCGAGGAGTACTGATAGATCATCTCTCTCCATATTTTCCAACAAACTTTTTCTTATAGTTAGGAAATTTCCCTAATATTATGCATTCTTCTATCTCAAGGTAATTGCTAAATACCTTGTCTATGGAGATCCAGGTCATGGTTGTCCCAAAGGTGCTTTTTCAAGAGGCAACTGCACTGTCTTTGTTTTTCCTTGAAGACGTTTCGCTTCTCATCCAAGAAGCTTCTTCAGTTCTGAATAAGTTCTTCAGAATTGAAGAAGCTTCTTGGATGAGAAGCGAAACGTCTTCAAAGAAAAACAAAGTCCAGTTGCCTGTTGAAAAAGCACCTTTGGGACTGCTTAGTATCTTTCTTTATAATGTTCTTTACAACTCTTAATAATAATAATAATAATAATAATAATAATAATAATAATAATAATAATAATAATAATAATAATAATAATAATAATAATAATAATAATAATAATAATGATAAAGTTGGAAGGGACCTTGGAGGTCATCTAGTCCAACCCCCTGCTCAGGTAGGAAACCCTATACCATTTCGGACAAATGGCTGTCCAGTCTCTTCTTAAAAACTTCCAGTGTTGGAGCATTCACCGCTTCTGGAGGCAGGTTGTTCCACTGGTTAATTGTTCTCACTGTCAGGAAGTTTCTCCTTAGTTCTAGATTGCTTCTCTCCTTGATTAGTTTCCNCCCCTCGTCCTTCTCTTCATTAAACTAGACATACCCAATTCCAGCAACCGTTCCTTATATGCTTTAGCCTCCAGTCCCCTAATCATCTTTGTTGCTCTTCTCTGTACTCTTTCTAGAGTCTCAACATCTTTTTTACATCGTGGTGACCAAAACTGGATGCAGTATTCCAAGTGTGGCCTTACCAAGGCATTGTAAAGTGTAACCTTTTGTGATATGAAATCCTTATAGGTATTTGAAGAACTGTCCCCAGATTTGAGCAAATCCAGGTCCCTCAGTACGACTTGATTTCCAGACCCCTGTTCATCTCACACCATCCCTTTTATCTGATAGTTATTTCTTCAATATTTATTTCCAGGCCAAGTTCCAATTATTCTTAACACATTCCTGAATTCTCAGTGAATCATGCGGTAGTTCGACAAATCCAACTTCCCCCTTTGACTTTGCTTGTCAGAATCTGGCCGGAAAGGTTGCAAATAGTGATCATGACACCCTGTTGCCAAGCACCCAAATTTTGATCACATGACCTTGGGAATGCCGCGATGGTCGTCAGTCTTAAGTCATTCTTTTTGTCAGTGCTGTTGTAACCTTGAATGGTTGCAAGGACTACCTGTACAGCCCAGGTAGGGCTTTATGGAAGACCCAGTTGAATTGTTGGGCCTTTCTGGATTTTTAAGGTTTTGGATTGATGAACTGCGCTCCACTAAAGACGTTTCGGTTCTCATCCAAGAAGCTTCTTCAGCTCCGACCGATGGAGAATGGAAGGATTTATATTCCTTGTCAACAGCTGGTCAGTAGAAATCCTTCCATTTCCCACCATCCAGTCACAGCTGAAGAAGCTTCTTGGATGAGAAGCGAAACATCTTCAGAGAAAAACAAGGAAGTCCAGTTGCCTCTTGAAAAAACACCTTTGGGACAACCCAGTAGTGGGATTCAGCCAGTTGGCACGATTTCGGCAAAATCGGTAGCTAATTTTTTTGTTGCCCAGGGCCAGAATGGACTTCCGGAAGTGGCATCCACACAGAGAACCGGTTGTTCACATATTTGAATCCCACCACCGGGTCAACCATGACCCGGATGACTGAGAATCTCCATAGACATTGTGCTCCACTAAAGTGCACCTCTTTGTTCCTCATTTTGGGGTGCAAAAGTGACTATGATGTAGGTCAAAGCTTGTGAAGTTGTCAGGTGCAAAGTGCGGTTACCTGCAGTTTAGCGAGAGACTCTGTCAGCATAAAAAAAAAACAGGATTGAGTGACTCAAAGCTGGGATGATAAATGTCACTCTTATCTCACTGGAGAGCCTTAGTGCCCTTGGGACTTAACATGACAGCTACTTGGACAATACCATCCAAAGTGACTGTCAGACATGGTGCAGATATTCCAAAGGTTAGGAAGGGAACATAAGGCAGAGCACATTAGGGCCGAATCTCTCTCAAGGGACTAGTTAATTTTAAGTTTCTTTCTTAAACAGTTTCAGAGTGTATTATACTCTGACCTTGCTGGGCTCCACTGAGACTTCATTATACCGGTCTCCTCCTCTTCTTTGGTCTCTACTTTTTAATTTTTCTTCGAGACTCATAAAGAGGCTGAAGACTCACGAAGGAATCAGGGTCACACGAAAATAAAAGAATAAAGAAATTTTATCCTTTTTATTGTCACTAATAGAGAATTAGGGACAAGTTAAGTAGATAAGGGCCACGAGTTGGAACGAATGGCTTGATGGAGAAGAAAATGGCACTGATCCCACAGTAACCATTTGTACTATAGGTCAAATCTGTCTCATTCCCCGCCTTCCCCCTGTTTCACCCCCTTGCCTTCCTGGATCTCCTTCATATCCTCCTTCTGTAGCGTTGTGCCTATTTTAGAACAGGATGAACTAAGACAGTGATGGTGAACCTTTTAGAGACCGAGTGCTCAAACTGCAACCCAAAACCCACTTATGCATCGCCGGGTGCCGGGTGGGTGTGGCCCATTGGGTGGGTGTGGCCCATTGGGTGGGCGTGGCTGCAGTGGTAACGGCAGACTGGGTGGGACTAAAAAGTTCAATCAATCAATTCCAACTTTGCAAGATCTTTTTTTTCCCGCGAGAAGTTGAAATTGACTGATTGAACCTTTTTTTTTGCATATGGTGGTGGAGGCCTAAAGCGAAAAGGTTTTATAAAACCCAGCTGAAGGCCTAGGACTGAGACAACGGTGCATGTGCCCACAGAGAGGGCTCTGAGTGCCGCCTCTGGCACCCGTGCCATAGGTTCGCCACCACTGAACTAAGACATCTAGATCAGAGTTTTCCAAACTTTCCAGCTTTGTGGACTGGCAGCAAGGTGGGGGGGGGGAAGGTGGATGGTTCCGTGTGAGCGGCCTGCCAAGCGCACATCCATGTGCACAGCTCCATTTGTATGAGCGGCGGGCACTTGCGCCTGCCGCTCATACAAATGGATTGTGGGCTCATGCGCTCACTTGCTGCTTGCACAAGTGGGGATGTGCGTGCATGCACATGTGGCTCACCCGCCACTTCCGTGGCCCGGTTCCGAATGGTTCACAGTCCAGTAGTGGGCCACAGCCCGGGGTTTAGGAACCTCTGATCTAGATGGATTTGCTGATCTCTGGCAATCTGGAAGCCAACAATAATGGTGGGGTGGATTCAGTGGTGGGATTCAGCCGGTTCGCACCACTTCGGCAGAACCGGTAGCTAATTTTTTTGTTGCCCAGGCCCAGAATGGACTTCCGGAAGTGGCATCCACACAAAGAACCGGTTGTTCCCATATTTGAATCCCACCACTGACCTTGATAGCTAAGGTCAATGGTATATTTAGCGTCCCCTTCAAATCTGCCTTCTATCTTTGCATTTCTCTCACAGACACATGGCTTGAAATGGTATACATATAATTTATATATATATATAATATTATTGCTGACAAACTGGAATGCAGATTCCTCAAAGTAAAGTCTCTCTTTCTATTTATGCTGAATTGCTTTTCCAGCTCTGTGCTCGTTCCTCTTTTTTTTTTTTTTTTTTGCTTGGTGCCCTTGAAGCAAAGGCAATTGGTCTCTGCACTTCTGTGGGCTTCTGGGACATGGTGACTCCCACCCCATATGGATATGTGACGCATGCCAGTTGCATGGGTAAATCACATTAACAATTCAAAGGCCAGCAAGACATTTGACTCAAGGATGAATACAGCCATAATCTCTCTGGAGCCATTTCCCTAACGCCGATAGAATCAGGATGAGGGTGAGAATAGGTAAAATTAGACTCAGGTTGAGTTTTGGAGTTTTTCTTGTTCTTTTTTTTTTTCCCCTGGGGTCTTGAAGATAGGTGGTGGAGGAACATAGTAGAAGTAAATAAAGTATCCATTGATAGAATCCGGAATTATCCAAAAGAACTGAAAGGTGGGAATATCAGAGTTTGGTTAAACAGTATGCCAGCATCTGTCACCACAATTTCTCAAGAGTAGCCTGGCTTTATGACAGCATCTTTTGTTTTTCAGTGTTATCTTCAACATGCGTAATGTTTCCCCCCCCTAATTTTCCAGAATGACATTTTTATTGATTAATCAACGTATTAAATTCGTCTGCCGTTGACTCATTCCAACTTAACACCAAGTAAAATATCCTAAAAAAAAATCCACAGTATGAAAACAACAACAACAACAATGAAACAGGCACCTGCCACACAACATCCAAGACTTCACAACTGTAGATAAGAAAGACGAGGAAGTCTGGGTAGTGGACGTGGCAGTACCAGGAGACAGCAGAATATTAAATTTAAATTTAACGACAAAGAATTAAAGGGAAATTGGAATTGTCGGTAAATTTAAATTTAACACACAAATCGTCTGTCGCAGAAGCGACTGCCTGTGAAGGCTCCTAGACTGGGGCTGAAAGGCGAAAGAGGAAGCCGTAGGCACAATGCCTTGGTAAGGCCACACTTGGAATACTGCATCCAGTTTTGGTCACCACGACTGGAATTGGGTATGTCTAGTTTAATGAAGAGAAGGATAAGGAGGGACATGATAGCTGTGTTCCAGTATCTCAGGGGCTGCCACAAAGAAGAGGGAGTCAAGCTATTTTCCAAAGCGCCTGAAGGCAGGACAAGAAGCAATGGGTGGAAACTAATCCAGGAGAGAAGCAACCTAGAACTAAGGAGAAACTTCCTGACAGAACAATTAACCAGTGGAACAACCTGCCTCCAGAAGTGGTGAATGCTCCAACACTGGAAGTTTTTAAGAAGAGACTGGACGGCCACTTGTCTGAAATGGTATAGGGTTTCCTGCCTGAGCAGGGGGTTGGACTAGATGACCTCCAAAGTCCCTTCCAACTTTATTACTACTACTACTACTACTACTACTACTACTACTACTACTACTACTACTACTACTACTGTTGTTGTTGTTGTTGTTATTATTATTATTATTATTATTATTATTATTATTATTATTATTATTATTATTATTATAGATAGCAAAAAGCAAAGACCTAAAAACCTGTAAATTCTCATATATTGTTTATTTGGTTAAACATTTTCAACCTAGCCTGCCTCCTGAGACTCTTGTTGCAAGGATAAATTGGAACAAACCAATATTCTTTTGTGGGAAGTCAGCCCCCCCAGAGAAGGAAATATTAAAAGGGCAGAAAAATATATTTTCTCAAAGGATCTTAGAGAGACAGAAAAGCATGCCCAGTTTTTCTTAATAGTCCCGAGTCTGCCCCCCCCACAAGCAGAAACCAGCTCTGTACAAATGCAGATGTAAACCATCAGGAAAGTTGGAGCTAGGAGATTAGGAAGACAAAGACCTAAAATCTGCATACCCCACCTGAGACAGGACATGGTAGGATTAACTCACAAAGGCCAATGGGCACATCCAAACTCAGGTCAGAATACATGACACAGGAAATAGCCTCAAAACAGGAACAGGAAATAACCAAACAAAAGGCTCCAGAGGGTATAAAAACCTACTCCTTACATGTGCTAGGTCCTTTTTTTCTCTCCTGTTTGCTGCCAGAACCATCTTCCTGTCTGGCTCTCCTCTCCAATAAACTAAAACCTTCTTCGCAAAGCAGTTGCCATGTTTATTCCCAGCTTGGATGAACCAGGATGAAGACCTTTCTTTCGACACTTTCTTTAGATTTTCAGAAACAGGGCGAAACAAAAAGTGGGGAAATTTTCCTCAGAGGCCTTCTGAAGTGATGCAACCCGAGACAGCTATTTTACATCCATTTTCAGAGCATGGTTTTTTTTTTCCCATTCTCCTCCTAGAACAGACGCATGGCTGGCTCAGGAATTCTGGGAGTTGAAGTCCACAGGTCATAAAAAGGCCATAGACGTCCACCCTTGTCCTAGAATATCTCAGTGGCTGCTGTGAAATTCAATCAAGGAAAGAGCCAAGAGAATGGATCCAGGCTTAAGTCTGGTTATCTTTTAACTTCCCCATTTGGTTTCATCAGCTTTGTTGAACAAGGAGCCAAGATGCCATAAAGCCAAGTAGAGCATGGGATGTAAATTACAAGCTATTGTCTTTCTGCTTTACATGCCTAATTTGTTCATCGCCTTCCACCAAACATCCTGGCTAACCGTTAAGCTTCTGCTGGGATGATGGGATGAGGAGTTGACATCCAAATAGATAGAAACTTAAGAGATCAACACTAATGAGGGGACCTCAGCTACAAATGGCATTATTTGTTGCACACCAGTGGCAAATTAAGCCTATCCACAGAATTACGGCCATTAGTAATTTAGGGTGAATTTATCGTCAAGCGTGGTCCTAGCATTGACAAACGCCAAGGAAATAATAATTGTGATAAATGTAAAAAGGTGAGAGAGTTGGAGAGATTGACTTCCAATTAAATGGGATTGCAAACATAGATTGGGGGCGGGGGGGTTGGGGAGGAGAGCATTTGGTTGATTCTGTCTTTCTTCAAGCATCAATATTCTAAAAGGTCAAAGTCTCTCCTCAATGGAGGCCCATCGACTTCTGAAAGATCTGCAATGCGTAATGAGCATTTTGTGTGTCTTATTAAAACATCTTCGTGCATAGGAGAAACATTCTACAGTTTCAACTTTTGGGAGCAGAAATGTTCTTTTCCATTCTAAAACTGTATTTTTTGACTCTGTGGAACCCAACTCTGAAAGATAATGCTAATTCACACCCATCCCAGCCTGACAGCGTCTTCCGGTCCAAGATGCAGGAACCTTCTTCACCTTACCCCAAAGAATCATGTTGTTCAGTCACTAAGTTGTGTCCAACTCTTTGCGACCCCATGGACCATAGCATGCCCAGGCCCTCCTGTCCTCCCCTGTATCCTGGAGCCCATCCAAACTCATGCCCACTGCGTCAATAACACTATTTAACCATCTCATCCTCTGCCATTCCCCTTCTCCTTTTGCCTTCAGTCTTTCCCAGCATCAGGGTCTCTCTCTCTCTCTCTCTCTCTCTCTCTCTCTCTCTCTCTCTCTCTCTCTCTCTCTCTCTCTCTCATATCTCCATCTCTCTCTTTCATCTCCATCTCTCTCTTATTTCCATGTCGTTCTCTGTCTCTGTCTCTTTCTTCTATCTATCTATCTATCTATCTATCTATCTATCTATCTATCTATCTATCTATCTATCTATCTATCTATCTATCTATCTAGACTGTATCTGTCTGTCTGTCTGTCTGTCTGTCTGTCTATCTATCTAGCTAGCTAGCTAGCTAGCTATTTATCTATCACCTATCATCCATCTATCTATCTATCTATCTATCTATCTATCTATCTATCTATCTATCTGTCTGTCTGTCTGTCTGTCTGTCTGTCAGTCTGTCTGTCTGTCTGCCTCATCTATCACCCCTCTCTTTTTAGATCAGCTGTTAATATCCCCTTGTCTATTTGGAGCATCATCCTTTTTTCCATGTGCATTATTTTAACTGCATTTTAAAAGTCTTTTGCACCCAGGACTCTTCCCTCAAAAGCAACTGATTAACTGAAATAAAATAGTTTTTGGGGGAATTGTAATGCAATGGGAACTTAAACAAACTTTTAAAGAGAGAGTACAAGCCTACATTTAATATCAGATTACACCTGGCAAAGAAAACATTGTTGGTGATGAATAGGCCATTTTGAAACCTCTGTCTCTCTTCCCCCCACCACCACTTCATTCCGAAGAAATTTATATTATCCAGTGAACAATTCAGTGGGTATTATTACGGTATTTCTGATTAGCATGTCTAGCCCTGCAAAATAGGATGCACTTCAGGGCCCCTGCTTTTAATTGCCGCTTGATGATAGAAATCCATAAAAGACGAAGCGTGAGCCAATTCTCTCTCTTGCATCCTCGGTGGCATGTTTGTGAGGGATTGTTCTTAGAGGGCCGTGAAAATCAAGTTCATTTTCATTTGCCTTTTGCTTTGTTTGTGAATTTAAGAGGGAAATAAATAGGGGCAAGCAGGTATAATTATGAAATAATTCTGGAGATGAGATGTGTAATCAATGCTTTCTGAAAATGCCATTTTGTGAGGCTAATAAAGCCAACACAGTGCTAGGCTGCATTAAGAGAGGGATAGAATCAAGATCTCGTGAAGTGTTAATACCACTTTACAAGGCCTTGGTAAGGCCACACTTGGAATACGGCATCCAGTTTTGGTCACCACAATGTAAAAAAGATGTTGAGACTCTAGAAAGAGTGCAGAGAACAGCAACAAAGATGATTAGGGGACTGGAGGCTAAAACATATAAGGAACAGTTGCTGGAATTGGGTATGTCTAGTAGTTTAATGAAGAGAAGGATGAGGGGTGACATGATAGCAGCGTTCCAATATCTCAGGAGTTGCCCCAAAGAAGAGGGAGTCAAGCTGTTCTCCAAAGCAGCTGAAGGCAGGACAAGAAGCAATGGATGGAAACTAATCAAGGATAGAAGCAACCTAGAACTAAGATGAAATTTCCTGACTGTTAGAACAATTAATCAATGGAACAACCTGCCTCCAGAAGCTGTGAATGCGCCAACACTGGAAGTTTTTAAGAAGAGCCTGGACAGCCATTTGTCTGAAATGATATAGGGTTTCCTGCCTGAGCAGGGGGTTGGACTAGATGACCTCCAAGGTCCCTTCCAACTTTATTATTATTATTATTATTATTATTATTATTATTATTATTATTATTATTATTATTATTATTATTATTATTATTATTATAGAATATTTGTAGCTCAGGGTTGAAGGAGCTGTTTGATACAGTTCTACAGAGGAATTATTGAGTCAGTTATCTATACTTCTGTAACTGTCTTGTTGGTACAGAAACTAAACAGGACAGGGACAGACTTCAACGGATAGTTAGGACTGTAGAAAAAAACAGTTGCAATCAGACTGCCTTCCATTGAGGAACTGTATACTGCAAGAGTCAGAAAGTGGGCTGAAAAAATATCTACAGACCCCTCACATCCTAGACATAAAGTGTTTTAACTTCACCCCTCAGTACACCGCTATAGGGCATTTCATGCCAAAAATAATAGACACAGAGACAGTTTTTTCCCTCATGCCATCACTCTGCTGAACACCTAATTCCCACAGCACTGTCTTACACTTAAAGATGTAGTACAGCTGTATTACTATTATCCTTATCACTCCTAATACGTTGTACTATTGGTATCTTATGACTATATTATTTTGTTGTTTGTATGTACACTGAGAGCCTATGAACCGGAGACAAATTCCTTGTGTGTCATATCACACTTGGCCAATAAAGAATATTCTAATTCTAATTTCAAATGAGGGGTCCTTGGTGCTCTCTGAGCTTGGTTGTTTTCTTGCAGACGTTTGTTATCCAAACTAGGTAACATCATCAGTGCTGAGACATCAAGAAACATCTGCAAGAAAATGACCAGACAGCACCAAGGATTCTCATTTTGTAATACTTTTGTGGTTAATACTAGGCTAGGACAGGGGTAGGCAACCTTGGCTCTTTTATGACTCGTGGACTTCAACTCCCAGAATTCCTGAGCCAGCCATGCTGAGGGGAAAGGGAGAGTTTCCAAGCTGAGCCATGCTAGCTCAGGAATTCTGGGAGTTGAAGTCCACGAGTCATAAAAGAGCCAAGGTTGCCTACTCCTGGGCTAGGGCCTATACAGAATTAGAGAAATAGTGCACTGCACAACATTTTTTTTCTAACACCATTTTCTAATAGCTGTCACTCAGGTTCATGACTGAAAATTTGCTTTCAAAGGGGAAGAGAATGTCAGCGAGTATTTTATTCACTAATTTAGATAAAATGTGTTAAGGTGATTATGTGAATGCTCTGCCTTTCACACTTCAATTAAGTCTCAAGGGAAAAAGACATCAGGCAGAGACAGTACCCCCCAAGTTTTATTTTTCAGAGTGGGAGGTGTGGGAGATGCAGGGATGGAAAAACATGTCCTGGAAAGAAACAACTCCCACCACCTTTAAGCAGANACAGGGTTACAAATATAATAATCATAATCTAACTAACATTAACCAACTATTTAAATAACCAAGTCCATAACGCGCTTTAACTCCCTTTTAACATAAATTTAAACAAATTAAAATTAAACACAATAATAAACAAATTAACAACCTAATTGTTAAACAATACAATACTAATACTAAAAATAATAATAATAATATAATAATGATAATAATCTAAAATTTACTCATAAGCCAAATGGAACTTTTTAGTCCCATATTTATTCTGAATATAATCTATCCATCTTCTCCAGACCGAGATGTATCTTTCTTGTGATTGATCCTTCAAATAAGCAGAAATCTTGGCCATTTCTGCTAAGTTTGACACTTTAAGCGTCCATTCTTCTATAGTAGGCAAGCAGTCCTTCTTCCAATATTGCCCTACTAATAATCTTGCAGCTGTTATCAAATTCAACATCAAATTAATTTCTTTAGTAAGAACTACTTGGTTTCAAGAGGTCTTCAAATCCATGGAAAATCTATAGAAGATGGAAAGAGAATTAAGAAATCTAACCTTATTTCTTTTTAGAAAAAGCATAGATACCCACTGGATGGAGTAGTAGGGGGAGTAGGAGTAGGAGTAGGAGTAGGAGAAGAAGAAGAAGAAGAAGAAGAAGAAGAAGAAGAAGAAGAAGAAGAAGAAGAAGAAGAAGAAGAAGAAGAAGAGGAGGAGGAGGAGGAGGAGGAGGAGGAGGAGGAGGAGAAGGAGAAGGAGAAGGAGAAGGAGAAGGAGGAGAAGGAGGAGGAGGAGAAGAAGAAGAAGAAGAAGATGATGATGATGATGAAGAAGAAGAAGAAGAAGAAGAAGACCAACAAAATAATTTGGCAGAAGGTTCTAATTAAATCCATCTATAGCATTTTGTTTTATCATTTTAAAGGGAAGACCATAGTGAAGGGGAGAAAAATTTCTCAGGACTGCTTATCAAAGGATGGTATTTCAGAAAGCAGACTCCCTTGCCTTCATTTATAGGAACCATCAAACTATGCCCAGTTCTTTTACCATCTGTTTACATTTGCAGCTACCTCTACGTATTGTGCCAAGATTCTTCAAGCTTTCAAAAAGCAGCTTGCTTGGTTACAGAAATCAGACTGCATTGAATTTGTACACACGGTGCTCTCTGTGAGGTTCTTCGTGCATGCCTGTGTAGATTGCTGGAGTTTTCTGCCCTTGTTAGCTGCACACTTGAAGGTTGGCAATTGATAATGGAAGGTGGCATCATTAGGAAAGGCCTGCTGTTGAAGAGAGGAGAGCAACAGAGACATTTCATCTGTGATACGGTATCTGTGGATTCCAACCTGTAGACCACGAATCGAGAGGTGAAGAGATGTGTAAATTTGCTGCACTGGCTGTTTAAGACCTCATCAATACAAACATAGGGTAGTCAAAGGGGCTATAGAACATAGTTCTATAATAATAGAACTATAATAGAGTTGGAAGGGACCTTGGAGGTCTTCTAATCCAACCCTGCTCAAGCAGGAGACCCCTTTACCATTCTGGACAAATGGCGGTCCAATGTCTTCTTGAAAACCTCCAGTAATGGAGCACCCACAACTTCTGGAGGCAATTTGTTCCATTGGTTAATTGTTTTCACTGTCAACAAATTCCTCCTCAGTTCTAGGTTGCTTCTCTCCTTGACTAGTTTCCATCCGTTGTTTCTTGTCCTGCCTTCAGGAGCTTTGGAGGATAAGTTGATCCCCCCTCTTCTCTGTGAAAGCCCTCAAACACTGGAAGACTGCTATCCTATCACCCCTAGTCCTTCTCTTCGTTAGAGTAGACCAGGGGTAGGCAACCTTGGCTGTTTTAAGACTCGTGGACTTCAACTCCCAGAATTCCTGAGCCAGCATGGCTCAGCTTGGAAACCTCTCCCTTTCCCCTCAGCATGGCTGGCTCAGGAATTCTGGGAGTTGAAGTCCATGAGTCATAAAAGAGCCAAGGTTGCCTACCCCTGGAGTAGACATACCTAGTCCTCCCCCTCACCTCAATCCTTCATCATAGGGTTTCACCTCCGTACCCCATAGCGTTTTTGTTGCTCTTTTCTGCACTCTTTCCAGGGTCTCAGCATCTTTTTTTTGTATTGCAGTGACCAGAAATCTCACCATTTTTTTTCTTTGAAAAGTTCCGTTCAAATACTGCATGTAAATAAGGAATAGCCTACAATTCTTCTTCCTCAAGAGACCCAGTGGGAAATGTGTCACTGGATGGCCCTGACCTAGGACTAAATCTATGCTGCACCCTTTCTTGGAAAAGACACATTGTCCTTCTTTGCAGCCGTTTATCTGCCCCTGCAGAACATAATTTTGATGAAGAGGAGCAGATCCAGAGATGGATGAATATAACAGAGAGAATTCTGGAACCCAAATAGTATGAGAACTGGAGAACCCATTTAACTAGAAGGAGTGGAGGCCGGATGGAGAGATAATAACCATATCTTGTACAAGTACTCCTTGACTTATGCTCACAATGAAGCCACAGATTTTTGTGGCTAAGGAAGACTTAGCCACTAATTTAAGTGAGTTTTGCCCCATTTTATGACCTTTCTTGCAACAGTCGTTAAGTCAGTTACTGCAATTGTTATGTTAGTATCACAACTGTTAGGTGAATCTGGCTTCCCCATTGACTTTGCTTGTCAGGAGGTCGCAAAAGCTGATAGCATGGCCCCGGGATGCTGCAACTATCATATTTCTTTATTTAACATACGGCATATCATGCATGTTCTAGCAATATATATTAACATTTCACCTAGATTAGTAAAACACAATAAGATATAAATATTAAAAAAATATCAGTGTTCAAATACCAATGTCTAGGCCAGAGGTAGGCAACCTTGGCCCTTTTATGACTCGTGGACTTCAACTCCCAGAATTCCTGAGCCAGCCATGCTGAGGAGAAATGGAGAGGTTTCCAAGCTGAGCCATGCTGGCTCAGGAATTCTGGGAGTTGAAGTCCACGAGTCATAAAAGAGCCAAGGTTGCCTACCCCTGCTCTAGGCCATCTAACCATTGAAGCGTAGCATCGTTTACATTAAAAAAAAATCAGATAATGGATTGGTATATGTCCTCAGCTTATAGCCCATCATGATGTGATCTCAGCTTTGTGCTGAGTAGAAGCCTACTTCTTCAAGTCCCGCCGCTGACATTTTGTGAGTAGATAATGCTTCTCTCTGTCCAAGATGGTCTCGGGATTCAATATTTGGATCCTATCCACACAACATTAGGAGCTTGCCTTTCTAGGGAATGCTATTTACGCAAACCCATCCATATCTGTGGCATTGCAGAATCCCCTTGCTCGCAAAAGGAGGACAAGAAGAAGCCGATAGAACCGTATCAAGGAAAGACCCAACCTAGAACTAAGGATGAATTTCCTGACAGTGAAAACAACTAGTCAGCGGAATGCGTGCCGTCAGAAGTTGTGGGTGCTCCAACGCTGGAGATTTTAAAGAAGAGGTTCAACTACCATCTGTCTGAAATGGTATAGGGCCGTGGTGGCGAACCTATGGCATGCATGCCAGAGGTGGCACTCAGAGCCCTCTCTGTGGGCACGCGCGCCATCACCCCAGTCCTAGGCCTTCAGCTGGGTTCTATAAAACCTTTTCGCTTTAGGCCTCCGCCGCCATGTGCAAAAAAAAAAAAAGGTTCAATCAATCAATCAATTTCAACTTCTCGTGGGAAAAAAAAGATCTCGCAAAGTTGGAATTGATTGATTGAACTTTTTAGTCCCACCCAGTCTACCATTACCACTGCAGCCACGCCCACCCAATTGGCCACGCCCACCCGGCACCCGACGATACATAAATGGGTCTTGGGTTGCAGTTTGGGCACTCGCTCTCTAAAAGGTTCGCCATCACTGGTATAGGGTCTCCTGCTTGAGGAGGGGGTTGGTCTAGAAGACCTCGAAGGTCCCCTCCAAATATGTTATTTGGTTAAGTGGGAAGGTACACTTCCCCGCAAGCCATCTTCCATGCATGAATTTATAACCCCTCTGAATTCATAGGAGGAAGCTGAACGTGGTTCAAGGCTACTTTCTTGTTTCGTCTCAAAGTGAGATGAATAAGCATCCCAGAGTGTGTTGGTTCCGTTGTTTTGTCCGTCTGGCAGAATTTGTACTTGCACGGAAAACGCAACTAGCTTCATCTCACGGCCCATTGTGTTGCCTGTAATGGAGTTGTTTGTTTAATGGCTGCGCCCTGCAGGTTTTGCAAGAAAGACCGTGCTGTTTTCAGTCGTTCCAGCCAAATAAAGAAGCTGCTACATTTGGGGAGAATTACGTCTCCCCAGTCTTTTACTTCCTTTTAACACTTGGTGAAGCAGCGTCCCGGTTGCGTAAATGATGGCAATGACATCGCATTTATAAGGAGGTGGGAATTTGCATCCGAGAGCACTTGCCACTGAAGAGTGCTTTGAAGCTGGTGGTATCCAAGCATGTGCAATGCCAGCCAAGGCTTTTTGAAAAGACTTTTATTTTTATTTTGTTGCTTTATTCTACCCCCAGTAGCATTGTCACTTGTCTGGATTTTTAAAAGCTTGTGTTCTCAACGTATATTCCTGCCTTTGTGGCAGATATAACCTACTCAACGAGGCAGCTCCTAGCTGATCTTAACTGATCTTGGAAAGCTAAGCAAGACCTTCTGGTTAATAGTTGAATGAGACACCACCGGTTATTTCCTTCTGTCTCTCTGTCTTTCTCTCTCTCTCTCTCTCTCTTGTAAGTAGGTAATAAAAAGCCAATTCTGAACTGTTGCCAAGATCTCAGGAACAACTCTGTGAAGACACCAGGAGAGGAGCTTGACTTGAATACATTAAAGTCTTATCTAATGGAGGCCTATGGTGATGTTATTGCTTTGCGTGGCTATGAAGGCTTTGATTCGGTGTCTCATGTGTTTTTACAGGCTGCCTCATTTGTGGCATTTTTTTTTTCCTGTTGCAAAACTAAAAGGGAAGAGTTATTGCTGGTGTTGAAGTCAGCAAAATGATGCGGGAGATGAAGTTAACCTCCATTAGCTAACCTAAGGCAGACTCCATTTTCACATACAGAAATGAAAGCTTCAGGAGATGCCATGGTAGGACTTCCCGCATCACGTTGTAGTTTGGCACTGAGAAGAAACTTTCTTGGTGAATGTTGGCCCTTGCCCGTTCTGGATAGCAGATGTCAAGCGTTATATTTGTGCACTTCCAGAAGCTTGCCTGCAGTTAGTAGCCAGAAAGAAACAGATGGCAATAAAGAGATGTGGCAAAAAAAAACCCCAAAAAAACCCAACAACAATGAGTAGGGAAATAAGGAATCACAGAGATAATATTTCTCTGCTGTTGTTGAAGTAAGGACCCCATCTTTTTTTAAATAAAATAAAATAAAATAAAATCTAGAGAAGTCTGTTTTTTTTTTAAATTGGGAATGCTTGGAACAGGTGTTCTGAAACATTTTACATATATTTAAGGGTTAAAAAGTTGCAAAATTTATACCACAGGTAGTCCTCGACTTACAACAGTTCATTTAGTGGAAAAAGTGAGTTATGACCATTTTCACACGATTGTTGCACCTCCCCATAGTCACGCCATCAGAATTCAGACGCTTGGCAACTGACTCATATTTATGACGGTCGCAATGTCCCGGGGTCACGTAATCCCCTTTTGCGACCTTCTGACAAGTGAAGTCAATGGGGAATGACTAAGGATCGTTTTTCACACTTACAACTGTTGTAGCATCCCCATGGTCACGTAATCAAAATTCAGACACTTGGCAACTGGCTCATATTTACGACGGTCGCAGTGTCCCGAGGTCAAGCAACCTTCTGACAAGCAAGGTCAATGGGGCAGCCAGAGTCACTTAACAATCGTGTTACTAACTTAACAACTGCAGTGATTCACTTAATAACTGTGTCAAGAAGGTCATAAAATGGGGCAAAACTCATTTAACACCTGTCTTGCTTAGTAACAGAAATGTGGTCTTAAGTCAAGGATTACCTGTACCAGATCTGGATCAACAAAATCCAGGTGTCCACTAGATGGCAGCAATGAGACAAAAAGTTCTTTGCTGGAGGTCAACTGGACTTTTGCAACCCAGATATGGTAGCTCATCCTTGGCAACGAAGGTGTCTGGACTTCACACTGCGGCTGCACACCCCCGCTTGCCCTAGCACTGTGGCTGCACACCCCCACTCACGCTAGCACTGCGGCCACAGGTTGCAAAACAGGACGCCACGCGGGGCATGAAAACGGCACACTGCTGCGCCACAGGGTGCAAAAAAGGGCCAAAGCCGCACTGCAGGGCACGAAAACAGAATGCCGCCACGCCACAGGGTGCAAAAATGGGATGCCACGGCACCTCGGGGTGCGAAAACGGGACACCGGTGTGCTGCAAGGTGCAAAAAACAGGTGCCGCTGTGCTGTGAGGCACGGAAATGAGGTGCGGTGACATGCAAGAACAGGGCAGGGCTAGCGAGTATCATGCAAGCTCTAGCCCCGCCCCATTTGCATCGTGCGTGTGCTCGCTGCCCCATGCGTGCGCATGTAAAATGCTTCCCTGTCCCTTTCCCTCCAGTCCACTAACCGAGAAAGTTTGCTGACCTCTGTTCTAAGCTATTCTTGGTGATAATGGATCTCATTACAATAATCACTTCTTTATTCCTGATGACTTGCCTGCCATTACAGGGACTCTCCTTCAAAGTCGACTTTTAGAATCAAACATTTATAAAAGAGGGAAGATTCTTTTGCGCATAAAGGTAAGGAATCAGCTGGGTCAAAGCATAATTAGCGGCAACCCAACAGAACTATTTAAATTAAGTCCTCTTCCCCTTGAAATCCTTTAATTTCAGATGGAGAGAGGAATTCCGAAGCCCCGCATAGTCGACGCTGCCAATTATTCCAAAGCCGTCGTTATCTTCCCGTTTCTAATGAGGATGTCTAAATGGCAATCCACAATTTGCTTCATTTCCATCCCGGTGCTACAAAAATTTGCATCTGTTACAACACTGTGAAATAATAAGGACTCATTGTGGCAGGCAACCCTGACCTCGTTTTATTTACACACTCACTTCCTATTTTCTTTAGTTTTCTGAGGGCAGAACGACAACTCCGTTCTGGATTTACAACAATTTCTTTAGTGACCGTTCGATGGCACGAGAAAAAAAAAATCGACTCAGGACTGTTTTTCACAGTTAATGAACGTGGCAGCATCCCCATGGTCACGTGACCGAAATTCAGATGTTTGGCAACTGATTCATATTTATGACGGTTGCAGTGGCCAAGGGGATCGTGGGATCCCCTTTTGTGACAATGGGGGTCAATGGGGAAGCCAGATTCACTTAACAACCGTGTTACTAACTTAACAACGGAAGTTATTCACTTAACAATGGGGGCAGGAAAAGTCGTAACGTGGGACAAAACTCACTTAACAACTGTCTCACTTAGCCACAGAAATGTTGTGGCTTGATTATGGTCGTAAGTCAAGGACCACCTGTGGCCTTCCTTCTGAGGGTTGGTAAAATGAGGATCCAGATTTTTTTTGGGGGGGGGGCAATAAGCAAATAACGCTTTCATTGTAAACCATCCAGGGAGTGCTGTAAAGCTCTATAGGTTGCTATAGAGATAGTCCTTGACTTACAACAGTTCGTTTAGTGACCAAAATGGCAACGGCACTGAAAAAAAATGACTGATGAGCATTTTTCACACTTAACAACCGTCGCAGCACCCTCAGGGTCACATGACCAAACTTCAGACGCTTGACAATACTTATGGCGGTTGCAGTATCCTGGGATCAAGTGATCATCTTCCGTGACTTTCTGACAAGCAGAGTCAATGGGGAAGCCAAATTCAGCTAACAATTGAGGGAAGTCAGCCCCACCCAGAGAAAGAAATATTTTGGGGAATATTAAAAGACAGAATATTATATTTCCCCAAAGGATCTTAAAGGCAGAAACCCCCCCCCCCAAGTCTCTCTGTCCCAAACAGAAACCAGTTCTGCAGAAATGCAGGTGTGATAATCTTGTCAGAAAGACTGGAGCCAGGAAGCTAGGATTAGAAAGACAAAGATCTCTAGAATCAACAATCCCTCACATCAAATAATCCAACACTCATCAGCCACAGCCACAGGAAAGCAGGATATGACCTTTGAGACATAATAGGATTAACCCACCACCATCAGAATACCAGAAAGACACACTCAGACTCAGGTCAAAGTTCATGCCACAGGAACAACTCCAAACAAAAGCTCAAGAAGGTATAAAAACCCACCACTCCCTACTACAGGTGGTCAGTTTTCCCAGAGCCATTTTTCTGCCTGGCTCTCCTCTTCAATAAACGGCAACCTTCTTTCTAAAGCAGTCTCCATTTTGTTTATTCCCAGCTTGGACTGGACCCTGATGAAGATTGTTCCTTCAACACAACCATGTTACTAAATTAACCGCAGTTAATTTAACAACTGTGGCAGGAGAGGTCGTAAAACGGGGGCAAAACTCACTTAACAAATGTCTCGCTGAGCCGCAGAAATGTTGGGCTCAATTGTGGCCGTAAGTCAAGTCACTACCTGTCTAAACCTAAATGCTATTGCCATTGCTCCACAGAGGGTTGTAAGCTGAGGGCTACTTGCATCTAAATGCTTTCCACATTTAAAAATGGTGCACCCCTAAAAACCTAGCCTCTCAAACATGCTAAGAAAGTTCCTAGCTGATTCGTCTGCCTAACGGGCTAGTTTTTAAGGTGCAATGCTTTTTTTTTTTAATGATAATAATAAAAAGATACAGATGCTTGTTCTCCTGGCAGCTCACCAACGCTCCGTCACCTGCTTCTGCCATATCAGGGACTTGGGTCTACAGCAGGGATAAAACAACGAGCCTAACAGCCTTCAAGCTTCCACATTTGCACCTGTAAATATCCACATTGTTTTTCCTGGAAAGACGAAGCAAATTAAACTTTTGGGTTTTTCAGAGGCTGGATGCTCTCTATTTTATGCCAATCCAGTTCCTCCCCATCAGCAACATTCTTATGTCGCCACTACGGTGGTCCTCAGAGGATGGGAGGTTTCGGTTTTCTGAAATGTTCTTCCCCTCAATTGCCACCCCCTCCCTGTCTCTTGGGGCACAGGAGTCTGGTTTGCGTAGTCTCCCCGCCAATGCAGTCCATTCTTCTGCAAAACGGCTCCATTCCCTCCAGTGCGATACGAACATGTGGCCTCAATGCGATGCGCAGCTTTTGACACTGTTCATCTTTCCCCTCCATCTGTAGATGCTTTGGTGTTGACACAATACATCGGATGCGCGGTATATTTCGCCAGTGCCTACACAAATACAGTATATGGCCCAGGGGACTCCTGCGTTTCCGAGTTACTTGGAATCTACAAGCTGTGAAACTGCCCTTCTTCCAAATGGGCTCCATCAATCTGGCCGAGATTTTTTGCATTTCAGAACACTGCAGAGACCCCAAAAGGGGGTAAGAGGCCCATGGAGCTGAACGGAAGTGCTCAACCTTTACTCAAGGTTGCAAGGGCAACCGAAATGCACCATGCATCTGTTAACGGAGGAAAGGGCAGCACTAATGATCATTTTAGCGTTAACTAAAAGAGGCTTTTTAAAAGATCAAAATGCTTTTCTAAGGAACCATCTTTCCAATTTTTTTTCTAACTATTTCTTTCACGTAAGTTTGTTTGTCAGTGTTTCTGTTCTCAAATGAGCATCTTCTTAGTTTTCCTGCTGCTGGTTCTTTCTTTCTTTCTTTCTTTCTTTCTTTCTTTCTTTCTTTCTTTCTTTCTTTCTTTCTTTCTTTCCTTCCTTCCTTCCTTCTTTCTTTCTTTCTGTCTGTCTCTGTCCTTCTTTCTTTCTTTCTTTCTTTCCTTCCTTCCTTCCTTCCTTCCTTCCTTCCTTCCTTCCTTCCTTCCTTCCCTTTCCCTCCCCCTTCCCCTTTTTTAATTTATAAGTTAGCTTTACAAGTTAAAAAGAACATTCTGGTAAGCTTGGTTGACTGGGTTAGGTATTCCCTCAATATAACTGACAAGATAAGTTATTTTAACTCTGGACATGTCTGGGCCTATTTTGGATTAAATTTAACCCTATGGGGTTAGTTGAATAGATCAGTTGACCTCTTTTTAGAGGTCATTAATCCTCTGATCAACAGAACCAATAACCATACAACCAGGTTGTGGCACAGTCATTATACAGTTATAGCAGGGGTCTTCAAACTTGGCCCTTTTATGACTTGTGGACGTCAACTCCCAGAATTCCTCAGCCAGGCATGCTGGCTGAGGAATTCTGGGAGTTGAAGTCCACAAGTCATAAAAGGGCCAAGTTTGAAGATCCCTGAGTTACAGGCTAGATTCTATCCACATACTAAAGTCAGGGCAACCAACTCTTGCTGTTGCATTTGCAAAACATGCTGTGACCAGACAATTAAACCATATTGTGGTTTTATAGCATGGTCTGGTTCATACAAGGTGTAAAGAGAGTGGCCTGACATTGCCAATAGACTGAAACAAATGAGCTAATCCCATTTAGGATGTACTTGGGAAACTATTTACATGTTTATTTGAAAGTGGCATCCTTTGCTCCTCACATCACTTAAAGCTAGTTTGTCTTTATTTATGCCCATATCTGGAAGCATTTGGCTGCCTTTCATTTTAAGGAAAGTTGAAAATTGTATCATGGAGCCAGATGGGCAATCAAACAGGAGAGGAAGCACACCACCTGAGGACACGACAGAGCAGATCCCTGCCCCTCCTGTGATGGGAGGGCACAAGCTGGCTATGGGCGATGGGCACTGTAGTGCAGAATTAGTCAACTGGAAGGTTGATTTGGATGATGTCAGACATCTAGAAAAAAAATATTTCCTTATTTGTACCCTTTTCTTCTTTGCCTGTTGGGGAAAAAATGTGAGAGAAATGAGGCTACATTGGAAGGAAACACAAAAGGTAAATATGAAGGGAGGAAGGAAGGAAGGAAGGAAGAGGAAGGAAGGAAAGAAGGGAGGGAGGGAGGAAGGAAGGAACAGAGTGAAGGAGGGAGGGAGGGAAGAAGGAAGGAAGGAGGGAGGGAGAAAAGGAGGGAGGGAGGAAGGGAAGGAGGGATGGAGAAAGGGAGGGAAAGAGGAAGGAAGGAGAGAGGGAGGGAGGAAGGAAGGGAAGGGGGGACGGAGGAAGGAAGAAAGAATGGAGGGAGAAAGGAAGGAAGGAAGGAAGGAAGGAACAGAGTGAAGGAGGGAGGGAAGAAAAGGAGGAAGAGAGGAAGAAGAGAGGGAGGAAGGGAGGGAGGAAGGAAGGGAAGGAGGGATGGAGAAAGGGAGGGAAAGAGGAAGGAAGGAGAGGGAGGACGGGAGGAAGGAAGGGAAGGAGGGACGGAGGAAGGAAGAAAGAATGGAGGGAGAAAGGAAGGAAGGAAGGAAGGAACAGAGTGAAGGAGGGAGGGAAGAAGGAAGGAAGGAGGGAGGGAGAAAAGGAGGAAGAGAGGAAGGGAAGAAGAGAGGGAGGAAGGGAGGGAGGAAGGAAGGGAAGGAGGGATGGAGAAAGGGAGGGAAAGAGGAAGGAAGGAGAGAGGGAGGATGGAGGAAGGAAGAAAGAATGGAGGGAGAAAGGAGTGAGGGAGTGAAGGAGTCAGGGAGTCAGGGAGTGAGAGAGGACGGAAGGAAAGAAGCAGGAAGGAAAGAGGGTGGGAGGGAAGGAAGAAGGTATTTATTGATAAATAAGTGAATGAGGGCAAGATAAATAGAATGCAACTATCATGCAGCCCTGTAACTAAATCCAGACTCTTCCCTGCTGTGTGATATGTGTGTAAGCATGATCAACTCTCCCTCTTCCTCCCCCCACCCCCACTTGCAAGCTGCAGGGCCAGAAGGCGGGGTGGTGCCTTCGGATAATGACAGCAGAAGGCAAAGGAATCAGACAGCTGGCAAACTGTCCCTGTATGCTACCCAGAAAGCAGCAAGGAACATCCAGAAGCTGCGATGGCTGAATGGCTCACTTTGCAGGGAAAGGGGAGGAAAAAAAATAAATAACAATAACAATTAGTCAAAAATGCTCCCCTTAAACCAGGGGGGGTCTTCAAACATGGCCCTTTTATGACTTGTGGACTTCAACTCCCAGAATTCCTCAGCCAGGCAAGAAAACAGCCAAACTCAGAGAGCACCAAGGACCCCTCATGTCAACCCTGAGTTAAAATTACAGGTAGTCCTCGACTTGCATCAGTTTGTTTAATGGCAATACAAAGTTACAACGACACTGAAAAAAGTGACTTAATGATAATAATAAAGTTGGAAGGGACCTTGGAGGTCATCTAGTCCAACCCCCTGCTCAGGCAGGAAACCCCCTATACCATTTCGGACAAATGGCTGTCCAGTCTCTTCTTAAAAACTTCCAGTGTTGGAGCATTCACAGCTTCTGGAGGCAGGTTGTTCCACTGATTAACTGTTCTCACTATCAGGAAATTTCTCCTGAGTTCTAGGTTGCTTCTCTCTTTGATTAGTTTCCATCCACTCCTTCTTGTCCTACCTTCAGGCGCTTTGGAGAAGAGCTTGACTCCCTCTTCTTTGGGGCAGCCCCTGAGATATTGGAAGACTGCTATCATGTCCCCCCTCGTCCTTCTCTTCATTAAACTAGACATACCCTATTCCAGCAACTGTTCCTTATATGTTTTAGCCTCCAGTCCCCTAATCATCTTTGTTGCTCTTCTCTGTACTCTTTCTAGAGTCTCAACATCTTTTTTACATTGTGGTGACCAAAACTGGATGCCGTATTCCAAGTGTGGCCTTACCAAGGCATTGTAAAGTGGTATTAATACTTCATGTGATCTTAATTCTATCCCTCTGTTAACGCAGCCCAGCACTGAGTTGGCCTTTTTGGCAGCTAAAGCACACTGCTGGCTCATATTTAGGCGATTGTCCACTAGGACTCCGAGGTCCCTCTCACAGTTGCTACTATTGAGCAAGGTACCCCCTATACTATACCTGTACATTTGGTTTTTCTTGCCTAAATGTAAAACCTTACTTTTTTCACCACTGCAGCATCCCCCATGGTCACGTGATCAAAATTCGGATGCTTGGCAACTGGTTCATATTCATGGCGGGTTGCTGTGTCCCGGGGAACTTGTGATCATTGTTTGTGACCTCCTGACAAACAAAGTCAATGGGGAAAGCCAGATTCTCTTAACAACCGTGTTACTAATTTAACTGCAGTGTTTCACTTAACGACTGTGGCAAGATAGGTCATAAATTGGGACAACGCTCACTTAACAAATAGAAATTTGGGGCTAAAAATTTCAAAATTTTGCGCTCAAAATTGGGCTCAAAATTTGCGGTTGTCTAAGTCGAGGACTTCCTGAATTCTCCTTTATCCAGCCAGACTTCCAGAAAATAAGACCTTGCCAATTTTGTAGGTTAATGAAATGCAGCATTAATTTGATCTTGCTGTTAGGGGTTTTGTCTAACATTTAAGTGGAAGTTACTTTCCTGTAATTTAAAGCCATTATTTTGTAATCGAATTCTGGAATGATGGAGAATAGACCTGCTTCTGGGTCTTTCATGTAAGGGTGTAGGTCTATACGTATGTTGTATGTAGTATGTTTAAATGTGTGTTATGTATGTGTACACTTTGAGAGCAAGCAACTAAATTTCATTTTTAATGTGTTCCATTGTGCCCACAGTAAAAATGACAATAAATCTAATCTAATCTAATCTAATCTAATCTAATCTAATCTAATCTAATCTAATCTAATCTAATCTAATCTAATCTAATCTAATCTAATNGCCCTTCTCCTAGCGGACTCAGGGCGGCTTACAGCCAGTTTAAAACAGAATAACTAATACAATAATACTAAATTTAAAATGTAGTTAAAATGAAATATTAATTGTTGGCCTTTTCTTTTTTAAAATTATTTTAAAACCAAATTAAAATACCCCTTAGGCCAGTCCTGCTAGCTTAAATAGCCATGTCTTGAGGGCGCGGTGGAAGGAGGGGAGATCCGGAATCACCCGGATCTCTGGGGGTAGTTCGTTCCATAGGGTGGGGGCTCCCACAGAGAAGGCTCTCCCCCTGGGGGTCGCCAGCCGACACTGTCTGGCTGACGGCACCCTGAGGAGACCCTCTCTGTGGGAGCGTATCGGCCGATGAGAGGTAATCTGTGGCAGAAGGCGGTCTCGGAGATAACCAGGTCCGATGCCATGGCGCGCTTTAAAGATGATAATCAACACCTTGAAGCGCACCCGGAAAGCCACTGGCAGCCAGTGCAGCTCGCGCAGCAGCGGCGTTACATGGGAGCGACGAGTCACTCCCATCACCGCCCGCGCGGCTGCATTCTGGACTAACTGGAGCCTCCGAGTGCTCCTCAAGGGGAGCCCCATGTAGAGAGCATTGCAGTAGTCCAGGCGGGAGGTGACAAGAGCGTGGGTAACTGTGCGCAAGGTGTCCCGGTCCAGAAAAGGCCGCAACTGGTGAACCAGGCGTACCCGGTAAAACGTCCCCCTGGCCACAGCCGTCAACTGGTCTTCTAGTGTCAGCCGTGGATCCAGGAGGACACCCAGATTGCGTACCCTCTCTGAGGGAGCCAAAGTTTCGCCCCCTATAGTCAGCGACGGAGTCAGCTGACTATGCCTGGGAGCCGGCAGCCACAGCCACTCAGTCTTGGAAGGGTTGAGCCTGAGTCTGTTTCTCCCCATCCAGACCCGTACGGCCTCCAGGCACCGGGCCATCACGTCAAGGGCATCATTGGGGTGGCCTGGGGTGGAAATGTACAGCTGAGTATCATCAGCGTACTGATGGAAATCCACCCCAAAGCCACGGATGATCTCACCCAGCGGCTTCACA
>NW_015386390.1:307825-316491 GCF_001527695.2 Protobothrops mucrosquamatus
TGTAGCTAAATCACACTGCTGACTCATAGTCAGCTTGGCTTCAATTACTATCCCAACCTCTTTTTCGGAAACCAGGAGTTTCTGTGATATTCCTGATTTTTGTTTCTGAAGGGAAGAACATTGCATTCTTTTATTTTGACAGTTCCTCCAACCTCACAAGGTCATTCTGACTTGTGTTGCTGCCTCCAAGAGAATTTAGCCATCTTGTCCAATTTTGTGTCATCTGCAAATCAAAGAAGCATTTCTGTGCACTTTCGCATCCATTGCCGTGACTGAATTCTTGTGGTACTTTCTTCACTGAACACCTCCTTCCAGCTTGATGAGGAACTTCTGAGGAGCTGACTGCAAAATTTATTTTTTAAAATGTGTTCACTTAGGCCTATACCATTTCAGACAAATGGCTGTCCAATCTCTTCTTAAAAACTTCCAGTGTTGGAGCATTC
The DNA here is from genome assembly GCF_001527695.2 of Protobothrops mucrosquamatus. NCBI lineage: Eukaryota > Metazoa > Chordata > Lepidosauria > Squamata > Viperidae > Protobothrops > Protobothrops mucrosquamatus. Next base: position 308,269 of record NW_015386390.1, read on the forward strand.
ACCACTTCTGGAGGCAGGTTGTTCCACTGGTTAATTGTTCTAACTGTCAGGAAGTTTCTCCTTAGTTCTAGGTTGCTTCTCTCCTTGCTTAGTTTCCATCCGTTGCTTCTTGTCCTGCCTTCAGGTGCTTTGGAGAATAGCTTGACTCCCTCTTCTTTGTGGCAGCCCCTGAGATATATGTTGTTACAATTGGAGCCAGTTCTAGATGGGTTTTACTTTATATAAATAGACAAACAAACAAACAAACAAACCGGCAGCGAATCAAACAGAAAAAGATCCTGAAAAATCATCCAGGGTGCTCCATTTGCAGCGATAACAGGGCGGTGGCGGTGGGGAGTGCTTTAATGATGGAAAGTTATTTAGTGCAGCATGGAGTTAATTGCTTCTAATCACTGCTTACATCCATCTGGTTTTATGGTAGACAACAAACCTCTTCATCGGATTTGCTCATTAGGCATATTGTAAATCACCGAAGCACCCTGGCATTTCACATATTGTGATCCTATTAGCCAGGCTGCATTTCTTGTGTAGCCTTCAGAAACAATGCATTGGCAGCATTGCAATTAGGATGCAGTCAGATTTGGATAACCGATTTATTTATTTCGTTGTTTTTCAACCTTGGCCACTTTAAGACGTGTGGACTTCAACTCCCAGAATTCCTCAGCCAGCCATGCTGGCTGGGGAATTCTGGGAGTTGAAGTCCACACGTCTTAAAGTGGCCAAGGCTGAAAAACACTCATTTATTTCCATGCATTATGTACCTGCTCATCTCACAAAAATGACTCTGGGGGACATACAACTTTTTTTTTTTTTTACGTTCCTGCTGTAGGTTAGGAAGCACCGTCTTTTACTGAAGTTGCCTTTTGAAATTCAAGCAGGTTCATTGTCATTTTGGGTTCGAAGCATTATGGGAGAAGAGACACCGATGCCTGTTTCAGGTGATCCTTGACATACAACACTTTATTTAGTGACCATACACAATTACAATGGCACTAAAAAAAGTCACTTATGAGCGTTTTTCATACCTACTACTGTTGCAGCATTCCCGTGGTCATCTGATCAAAATTCAGACGGCTGGCAACTGACGCATATTTATGACGGTTGCATGTCCCAGGGTTATGTGATCCCCTTTGGGTAACCTCCTAACAAGCAAAGTCAATGGGGAAGCCAGTCTCGCTTAACAACTGTGGGAAGAATCCAGAGAAAGAAATATTTTGGGGAATATTAAAAGGCAGAATATTACATTTCCCCAAAGGATCTTAAAGGCAGAACACCCACCCCCCTAGGTCTTTCTGTTCCAAACAGAAACCAGGTCTGCAGAAATGCAGATGTGATAATCTTGTCAGAAAGATTGGAGCCAGGAAGCTGGGATTAGAAAGTCAAAGATCCGTAGAATCAACAATCCCTCACACCAAAAAATCCAACAGTCATCAGCCACAGCTCAGGGAAGCAGGATATGACCTTTGGGACAAAATAGGGTTAATTCACCACCATCAGAATACCAGAAAGGCACACTCAGACTCAGGTCAAAGTTCATGCAACAGGAACAAAACAAAAGCCCAAGAAGGTATAAAAACCCACCATTCCCTACTATATGTGGTCAGTTTTTCCAAAGCCATTGTTCTATCTGGCTCTCCTCTTCAATAAACTGCAACCTTCTTTCTAAAGCAGTCTCCATTTTGTTTATTCCCAGCTTGGACTGGATCCTGATGAAGATTTTTCTTTCAACACAACCATGTTACTAACTAATAATCGCTGTGATTTACCTAACAACTGTAGCAAGACAGGTCTTAAAATGGGGCAAAACTCACTTAATGGCTGTCTCGCTTAGCAACAGAAATTTTGGGCTCAGTTTGTGGTCATAAATAGAAGATTACCTATATCTTATTTTAGTCCCATGAATGAGTTTAGCTACATTCAGGCCCTATTTGGGCATAGCCTTCCCAAATTGGGCTGAATTTGGAAGCCCTTAGCTTCATTCATCCCACTCCAATTCCCCTCCCCCCCACACACACCAAAACATGGGGCTGTTGCTTTGCAAAACTTATATGTAAACCACCCTGTGTGTTTTAATTTAAACAATGAAAGGATATGGATTCAGAAAACTGAAACTTTTTTTTTTTAAGTATTCAAATCACAGGATTGGGAAGGACATTTTAAAATTCCAGAGTGGTTGAATGGTATTATAATGAGATGATTTTTTTTTGTTTAAAAAAATAGTTTGAGAAAAATTCTTGATGTACAATGAAGAGTGAGCACACAAATGGCTTTTTCCAGCAATTAATCTTAAATTAGGCCCATTTTTCTCATCAGTACCAGCCACATCTTAAAAATGGAATTTCTGCTCTGAATAGGGAAATTCAGACAGTGTAAACAGGAATAAAATGGTGTAGCTGCAGAACCAAAAGTGCACCCACATTGAAACTAGAACATAGAACCATAGAGTTGGAAGGGACCTCGGAGGTCTTCTAGTCCAATCCCTTGCTTGAGCAGAAGACTCTATGCCATTTCAGACAAATGGTTGTCCAGTCTCTTTTTGAAAGCTTCCAGTGATAGAGCACCCACAACTTCTGAAGGCAAGCTGTTCCACGGGTTGATTGCTCTCACCATTAAAAAAACCTTCTCCTTAGTTCTAGGTTGCTTCTTTCCTTAGTTAGTTTCCATCCATTGTTTCTTGTCTTGCCTTTTGGTGCTTTGGAGATTAGTTTGACCCCCTTGTCTTTAAAGAAGCCTCTCAAATATTGGAACACTGCTATCATGTCGCCTCTATTCCTTCTTTTCATTAGACTAGTCCAGGGGTAGGCAACCTTGGCTCTTTTATGACTGGTGGACTTCAACTCCCAGAATTCCTGAGCCAGCCATGCTGAGAGGAAAGAGAGAGGTTTCCAAGCTGAGCCATGCTGGCTCAGGAATTCTGGGAGTTGAAGTCCACGCGTCGTAAAAGAGCCAAGGTTGCCTACCCCTGGTCTAGATATACCCAATTCCTGCAACCATTCTTTGTATGTTTTAGCCTCCAGCCTCCTAATCATTTTTGTTGTTCTTCTCTCCACTTTTTGCTAATTCGAAACTCTACCAGATCTGATGATTGTTAACTGTTGGTGTAATCCATAAAGTGTTCTGGTTCAGATTATTATTGATTAACAATATGGCCACCTCCAGGTGAAGATTGAGACCTGCGGTTTAAAGGTAATAACCAGCACCTTGAATCTCACCGAGAAGCATACTGAAAGTCAGTGTAGCTTGTGCAACAGTTGTGTTTTATAGATTAACTTTGGAGCACCCACCTTTCCATGTGCTACCAGATTCTGCACCAGTTGTATATTCCAAAAGTTTTTCAGGACAGACCAATGAAGAGCAAGTTGCAGTAATTCAACAGGAAAGTCATTAAGGCATGAGTGATGATGCATTGAGACTCTTGTACCAGGAGTAGTTGCAACTGGTGTACTGGAAGAATCCATGCGACGATCCCCAGCCACAGCTTCCCAACCACTTTTTGGGCAAGAACTTTGAGTCCAGGAGAACCCCCAAATTGTGCACCAACTGATTCTGGAAGAATGCAAGCCCAGTTAAAGTGTGTCCTTCAGGACCACCACTTTGTAGTAACACCTTCCAAAAGGTCTCCTAACAATTTCACTTGCCTCTTTGTGTTGTCCGCTTATTGGAACACAATTAAAAATAGGCAGTAGAGGATTTTAAAGACGGTAGTCTAGGCAACCCTTCACGCTACTGTCGGCAAATTAAACAGATGCTTCTGAGATAGTTCAAAACAAGTAAATGAGAAGAAAAGAAAAAAACAATGAATGAACTTGTTCCTGTTTGCTACAATAGCATTTGGAGCGTCATTCAACCTGTGGGGTGGCAGTATATGAAGTCAGCTTCCACGTGTGAAGAATTGGAGCGGTTTGTGTATTCTGTTCACAAACGTGCAAGCAAGTTAGGCTTAAATTTTGGAATAAGAGTTAGCCTGAGGTGAAGCTAGCCATAGAATCACAGCACTCTCTGAGCAGCTTACAATGTCANTACAATAGCATTTGGAGCGTCATTCAACCTGTGGGGTGGCAGTATATGAAGTCAGCTTCCACGTGTGAAGAATTGGAGCGGTTTGTGTATTCTGTTCACAAACGTGCAAGCAAGTTAGGCTTAAATTTTGGAATAAGAGTTAGCCTGAGGTGAAGCTAGCCATAGAATCACAGCACTCTCTGAGCAGCTTACAATGTCAGTGTACTGACCACCAACCCTCTGGGTCCTCATTTTACCAACCTTGGAAGGCTGTATGGAAAGAAATTTCATTTTAATGTATGCCGATTAGCGTACATTTAGAGCGACGGTAAAGTTATTCTAAGATGTTCTGACATCTTTTAATCTTCACCCTCTTTGTTGTATTTCTCCGGAGTTGCTCCATGCCAACATCAATTGAACGCGGTGGGGTTTTGGGTGGTCTAGACTTCTGATTTGTGGTGTACTTAAGATATTCCCTCAGCCGTTCAGATAAGTGTGCCTGCAGTTGTACATCATCTTGTTCTTTAAAGAGTGAGTTGTCAAGTTGCAAGCCCAGACTCTTCCCGCCTATTTATCAAAACAGACAGGCTTTGCCTCAGCTGGAAAAACTGTCTTGACTTGCGATGTCTTCTGAAGTAGTCAGTCACACTTGCGGAGGGACTCAGGCCCGCTTTCTCTCTTAAGGCAAACACAAACAATTACCTCGATAGCTACCTTATGCAGATTATGAGCCCTGTCACTCATTCGCCAGGGCCAAACCCATTGGCTTGATCTGGCATGATGGATGGACGGGCGTGTAATGAATGATCCAGCTACACCCTGCCATTAGAACAGATTCACGTCAAGAAGATGGATGGCTTTGAAGCTGGATGTTTAAATTCATCTCTGGCTTAAAGGCAGCAAACAGAGCACCGAATCGGCCAATATAATAGCAGTTGTCAGGAAAACAACAAGTCTCCATAACTAGCAATAAGTGGTAATTTATTGAATTTTTTTTTTTTTAAAAAACGAACAAACTGGGTTGTGAAGTTGGTTTCCAGAAGGACAGCTACCTGTCTAAAGATGCGGGGCTCCTGAATGGACTTGGAGGAAGAGGAGGAATAACAGAATAACAGAACTGGAAGGACCTCGGAGGACATCTAGTCCAACCCCCTGCTCAAGCAGGAAACCCTATACTATTCCAGACAAGTGGCTTTCCAGTCTCTCCTTAAAATCCTCCAATGTTGGAGCACCCACCACTTCTGGAGGCAAGTTGAAAGAGGAAGGAGGATGAAAAAGAGGAGGAGGAGGAGGAGGAGGAGGAGGAGGAGAGAAAGAGAAGGAGGAGGAGGAGAAAGAGAAAGAGAAAGAGAAAGAGAAAGAGAAAGAGAAGGAGGAGGAGAAGGAAGAAGAGGAGGAGGAGGAGAGAGAAAGAGAAGGAGGAGGAGAAGGAAGAGGAGGAGGAGAAGGAGAAGGAGAAGGAGAAGGAGGAGGAAGAGGAAGAGGAGGAGAAAGAGAAAGAGGAGGAGGAGAGAGAAAGAGAAAGAGAGGAGGAGGAGGAGGAGGAGAAGGAAGAGGAGGAGGAGAAGAAGGAGAGGGAGGAGGAGGAGGACGAGGAGGAGGAGAAGGAGAAGGAGAAGGAAGAGGAGGAGAAAGAGAAAGAGAAGGAGGAGGAGGAGGAGGAGGAGGAGGAGGAGGAGGAAGGAAGCAGAAGGTGGAGTTACAAATTAAGACTGTGGTGCTAAGATTTCAATCTTCTTCTCAGATCAGATCAGTTCCAAGTAAAAAGCACATCAACTGCATGTTAAAAGACTCACTTGGAAACGGTCCAAGAGAGCGATGCTTCCAGTATCAGAGTTTGCAATGCAGCTGATCAGTTTAGTTGAAATTGGGCCAGAAGGTGTCATTTTTGTCAGGGGTTATATAAGCTGTTGTTGTGATATAGGCTAGAAGGACATAGCACGCAAATAAATCGAATAAGGTGTACTCCTTCCAAGGTGGCCTTCGTGAAAAAAAATCTGGAGAGGGCCCTACATTAACTCTATATTCTCTGGTTGAAAAGAAAAGAGTACGGGTGTTAAATGGAGAGTTGGACTTGAGATAATCAGAGCAGCTGGGCCGAAGGAGTTCAGCAGAAGAAATAACTTACAACTTAACTTACATCCTTTGGTTTAGCAACCAAGAAAAAAGGTACAACTGATCCTCACACAATTGGTGGAATTGGGTATGTCTAGTTTAACAAAGAGAAGGACGAGGGGGGACATGATAGGAGTCTTCCAATATCTCAGGGGCTGCCACAAAGAAGAGGGAGTCAAGCTATTTTCCAAGGCACCTGAAGGCAGGACAAGAAGCAATGATGGAAACTAGTCAAGGAGAGAAGCAACCTAGAACTAAGGAGAAACTTCCTGACAGTTAGAACAATTAACCAGTGGAACCACCTGCCTCCAGAAGCGGTGAATGCTCCAACACTGGAAGTTTTTAAGAAGAGACTGGGCAGCCATTTGTCCGAAATAGTATAGTGTTTCCTGCCTGAGCAGGGGGTTGGATTAGATGACCTCCAAGGTCCCTTCCAACTTTATTATTATTATTATTATTATTATTATTATTATTATTATTATTATTACTTATGACCATCACAGCATCCCTGCGACCACGTGATCAAAATTAGTAACTGGCATGTATTTACAACAGTTGCAGCATTCTGGGATCACACAATTGCCATTTGTGATCATTTCAGCTGCTTTCTGACAAGCAAATTCAATAATAATAATAATAATAATAATAATAATAATAATAATAATAATAATAATAATAATAATAATAATAATAATAATAATAAAGTTGGAAGGGACCTTAGAGGTCAGTGTGGGACCAGTTTTTGGGCACTCGGTCTCTAAAAGGTTTGCCATCACTGACCTAGAACTAAGGAGAAATTTCCTGACAGTGAGAACAATTAATCAGTGGAACAGCTTTGCCTCTAGAAGTTGTGGATGCTTCATCACTGGAGGTTTCTAAGAAGAGAATGGACAGCCATTTGTCTGAAATGATGTAGAGCAGGGGTAGGCAACCTTGGCTCTTTTATGACTCGTGGACTTCAACTGCCAGAATTCCTGAGCCAGCATGGCTCAGCTTGGAAACTCTCCCTTTCCCCTCAGCATGGCTGGCTCAGGGATTCTGGGAGTTGAGGTCCACGAGTCATAAAAGAACCAAGGTTGCCTACCCCTGGTGTAGGGTTTCCTGCCTGAGCAGGGGGTTGGACTAGAAGAGCTTCAAGGTCCCTTCCAACTCTGTTATTCTGTTATGGAGATGAATGTGTTCTCTGGTTCCTCAAGATGACTATGAAACAAATCATGACGAAACATTTGGGCACTTATCTGATGAGGAATCCTACTTCGCTCTTCGTTCTTGCTCCTTGTGGCCAACTTACCAGGGATGCCAATCTCCCCCTGCCCACTTGGCTGCCAACGAGCAGTATCCAGGCCTGCCCATTTCCCCAACAGTCTGTCCAGCCGCCTGGACAACTGGAACAAATCTTCCTGTAGGACTTCATGAAAAATGGCTGCCTGTTTCAATGCGATGCCCCCCTCCCTCCACCCTTCCCCAATTTGATTACACGGATACTCGGTTTAATAATAATTGCCACGCGGGTCTCCAAGACCCGCTGCCAAAACCCGGGTCATCCAAAGTCATTTGGTGAAGGAGTCCAGGATGATCAATGCTTGCAGTGATAAATTCCTGGTGATGGTGGCAGCCCACAGCAGCCTCCTCTCATAATGACATTCTGCTCTTGTTGGCAAGCGGCCTTCGGAAGGCGAGCCATTTCCCCCCCTCCTCCCCCCCACCCCATCACAAGTCACAGAAAGCAATGACAACATCAGCAGCCATAGCCGATCGCAGGGAGGCTTTTGAGAAACAGAAGGCGAGGGTGATGGGATTGGATACCCTAGTACAGGGGTGTCAAACTCAATTTCATTGAGGGCCGCATCAGCATTGCGGTTGCCCTCAGGGGACCGGGTGGGTGCGGCCTATTGGGTGGGCGTGGATGGAGTGGGTGTGGCCTACTGGGTGGGTGTGGCCAGCTCTACATCGTTGGCGTCAAGGGTGCCTGTGGGGGCCTGGGCAGGAGTGGGACAGATCTGAGGGTCTCTGGCAGAAGGGGGTGGGACCGGGGCAAGTGCCAAGGCATGGTCCACTGGAGGAGCCTCACTGTTCCTCTCAAGCCATGTGGGGGGGGGGGGCTTATGG
>NW_015386390.1:316587-318717 GCF_001527695.2 Protobothrops mucrosquamatus
GGGTGGGCGTGGATGGAGTGGGTGTGGCCTACTGGGTGGGTGTGGCCAGCTCTACATCGTTGGCGTCAAGGGTGCCTGTGGGGGCCTGGGCAGGAGTGGGACAGATCTGAGGGTCTCTGGCAGAAGGGGGTGGGACCGGGGCAAGTGCCAAGGCATGGTCCACTGGAGGAGCCTCACTGTTCCTCTCAAGCCATGCGGGGGGGGGGGGGCTTATGGAGCTAAGACTGAATGCATTTCAGCATAGATGGCCATCACAAAATTGTACATTGGCTCCCGGCCGACCTGGGCCAGGGCCAAGGCAGTGGGGGCCGTTCCCTCACTGTTTCCAGGATGGCTTCGCGGGCCACATGAAACCACTTTGCGGGCCGCATCCGGCCCCCGGGCCTTGTGTTTGACATGTCTGCCCTAGTACGTTTCTTCCTGGGACCTTTAGTCCCCAGGCTTGGCTGCCCAGAAGTATCCAAACTTCTCCTGCCATCCCGTTTTGCGGCCCCTTCTGTCTGGAACGGAGTCAGGGGCCTTCAGGAAGAAGGTGGCCTGTTGCAAAGCAAAATATTGCTAGCTTACCGTCATTCCATGTAAGTCCAAAGATTATAGATACAACTTCTGTATTTTTTTTTTTAATCCTTTGGACACATGATAGCAGTCTTCCAATATTTGAGGGGCTGTCACGAAGAAAAGGGGGACAACCTATTCTCCAAAGCACCTGAAGGCAGGACAAGAAACAGTGTATGGAAATAATAGTAATAATAGTAATAAAGTTGGAAGGGACCATGGAGGTCATCTAGTCCAGGGCTTTTCAACCTTTTCACCCATTGTACCACTTTTAGGATATGGCAACATCCGAGTACCACCAGTCGCCTAGCAAGGTGTCAAAAACTTGAGGACCAAAAAAAAAAAAAAAGGAAAAAAGTGATGAAGTACAGGTAGTCCTCGACTTACAACAGTTCGCTTAGTGACTGTTTGAAGTTACAATGGCACTGAAAAAAGTACCCCCCAAGCCACAGCCGAGCAAGACACCTGCCTGCCCGCCTGGCGGCGCTCTTCCTCCTGTCCGAGGTTTTCATTGTTGTGAGCATTTCTGTTGAGGATTGGCAGCGGGAGTGGGGTGGGGGATTGTTTGGTTTTTATTCCCCCCATCTGCTGGGTGGTTGCAGCAGGTGTTGGTCACTTCACATGACCCTGGGACACTGTGACCATCATAAATATGAATCAGTTGCCAAGCATCTGAATGTAAATCACAAGACCCTGGAGATGCTGCAACATTCCAGCTGATCGGCGCTTCTTCAGGGCTCAGCAGAAGCACCAGGATCAGTGCCGAGCTCCAGCTGGAGCCTGCAGCTGATCCTGGCACTTCCACTGAGCCCTGACAGTCCCGAAGAAGCACCGATCAGCTGGAAAGCGGCACTGATCCTGGCACTTCCGCTGAGCCCTGACAGCCCTGCAGCTCCAGCCATCTCTCGCTCAGGCTTGTGCGGTGCTGCCACCAATTCAGCTAATTCCCCGCTACCACTTTTCTAGGATGGTTGCGTACCACCTGCCAGGTGCCAGTGTACCACAGGTGGTACCCGTACCACTGGTTGAAAAGTCCTGATCTAGTCCAACCCCCTGCTCAGGCAGGAAACCCTATACCACTGATGGTGAACCTTTTAGAGACCCAGTGCTCAAAAGTCGCCCTGCCCCCACCCTCATTGCTCCACCCCACCCGCTCCACCCCTGCCCCCCCACCATCTCGGGCTCTGAGTGCCGCCTCTGGCACGTGTGCCATAGGTTCGCCACCACTGCCCTATACCAGTGGTGGTGAACCTATGGCATGCGTGCCAGAGGTGGCACTCGGAGCCCTCTCTGTGGGCACGCATGCCATTGCTCCAGTCCCGCCCCCCCACAACCCCATCCTCACCAACACCCTGCCCGGAGGAGAGACTCCCCCAGGCTCCCCCACGTGGAGCAGCGCAGCCAAGCACTTGGCAGCCGGGCAGCAGGGGCAAGACTCTGCCCTCGCGCCCCATCATGTGCAGATGATGCTGCAGGGTGTGGGTGGAGGGTGTGGCCACCATGGCGCTGCAAGGCTGCCTGGGCAATCTGTGGTGAGTGGCCCTGCGGGCGGGCGGAGAGGGGGCGGAGCGGGGG
>NW_015386390.1:319814-328371 GCF_001527695.2 Protobothrops mucrosquamatus
ATATAATATAATATAATATAATATAATAATATAATATAATATAATATAATATAATATAATATAATATAATATAATATAATATAATAATATAATATAATATAATATAATATAATATAATATAATATAATATAATATAATATAATATAATATAATATAATATAATATAATATAATATAATATAATATAATATAATATAATAATAGAATAGAATAGAATAGAATAGAATAGAATAGAATAGAATAGAATAGAATAGAATAGAATAGAATAGAGCTGGAAGGGACCTTGGAGGTTTTCTAGTCCATCCCCCTGCTCAAGCAGGAGAACCTATACCATCTCAGACAAGTGACTGTCCGGTCTCTTCTTAAAAACCTCTAGTAATGGAGTGCCCACGGGGTAAGCTGTTCCACTAGTTAATTGTCCTCAGTGTCAGGAAGTTTCTCCTTAATTCCAGGTTGCTTCTCTCTTTGATCAGTTTCCAACCATTGTTTCTCATCCTTCCCTCTAGTGCTTTGGTGAACAACCTGGCCCCCTCTGCCTTGTGGCAGCCCCTCATATACTGGAATACTGCTATCATGTCTTCCCTATTTCTTCATTTCTCTAGCATAGCCAAACCCAAGTCCCACAGCCGTTCTTCGTATGTTTTAGTCTCCAGGCCTTTGATCATCTTAGTTGCTCTTCTCTGAATTTTTTCTCTCTTTGAATTTTTATGCCTTTCTCTTTGGTTTTTGCTGTACCTCATCTGGTGAGATAATCACTGCTATAATTATAGTAAAATAAGTAAATACATCTAATAAATAAATAAGCAAAGGCAATGTTTTAGTGGACTGGAGGGAACCATATCAGCATCTGGGCAAATGGAAAGAACCACTGGTGATAAGGACCTTGATAATGGCTAATCAAATAATCATCAAATGTACCCAAAAAGTTAAATCAAACTAGGGACCAACAAAACACGTTCATCCTGCTTACATAACTTCAATACACATATAAATATACATACAAGTTGTGAAATTAATTCTATTCTATTCTATTCTATTCTATTCTATTCTATTCTATTCTATTCTATTCTATTCTATTATTCTATTCTATTCTATTCTATTTAATATGCTGTCTAACAGCTTTCCTCCCAAGGAGCAAGCGTCTTTTAATTTCATGGCAGTCTCTTCCTGTATCCAGCATTCATGGAATAATTGTTTGACCAAACAGTATCATGTCACCACTGGAATTCTAAGAATACACAGAGAAAAAACAAAAAAGAAGAGCCCTCCGTTTTTTATTTTTTTTCTAAGCTGAACTTTGAACAACTGAACATTCTATCATAAATCCCCCATATCTAGCCTTGCAAATACTTCTTTAGATTATTTTTAAAAATCCTCATCAAAATGTGTTGGGCCCAAAAATTGCCATGTCAAAGGCAGCAGTAGAATAAAATGGATTTTTTTTTCTAAAAAAGAATCTGGATTTCCAGATGGCTTTCATGTTTTTATTATTGAGCTAATATAAGAAATAAACCCTCAGTTGGAATAACTATCGTCAATGCAGACAAGTCAGGAGAGAGTGATTAAAATCCAATCAAAATAGAAACTTAAAATTGTAGTTATATAAACACTTTCTCCCAGCACCGAAAAGAAAAGTAAAAATGGCACCAGAGCATCATCTTGGCAAGGACTTCCAAAGATGGCATAAAGTAATTGAAAAAGTTTTATTATAATAATAATAATAATAATAAAGTTGGAAGGGACCTTGGAGGTCATCTAGTCCAACCCCCTGCTCAGGCAGGAAACCCTATACCATTTTTGTTCAACAAAAATCTAGAATAGTAATATACCTCAAAGCCAGACATGGAGAGAGTGTGATCATAATTCATGGATAGGCCCAAACAAAACTTGCCTTTGAAGATGTTAAGGCATCAAGCTATTTGTAGTTTGACTTCAATGAATAAAAAAGGAACTGAACAATAGAGGAATATCAAGTACCTGAAAGCAGGAGAAGAAACAATGGATGGAAACTAATCACAAAGATAACCAACCTAGAACTAAGGAGAAATTTCCTGACAATTAGAACAATTAATCAGTGGAAAGGCTTTGCCTCCAGAAGTTGTGGATGCTCCATCACTGGAGGTTTTCAAGAAGAGATTTGACAGCCATTTATCTGAAATGGTGTGGGGCTTCCTGACTGAGCAGGGTGTTGGACTAGAAGATCTCCAAGGTCCCTTCCAATTCTGTTATTCCTCCTTTGATGATTCCATATATTGTTGGATTCTCAGGAGATCAGTGAATTTCTTTTCTTCCAGAGCTTTCAGGAGATGCCTAGGGAAAAAAAACATACTCTCAGTTCATTATCTGCTAAAATTGTTAGGCTGTGGATGCTTTCAGACTTGTAGAATCCAATCTGAGTTGGTCACCAGGACTAAAGATTTACTCTTCAAAGCTTGTGCTGGAGCTCATCCTTAGGGACTTTCTTTCTCTCCAGAATATGTGTTGTATAACATGTAGAGCAGCACAATGTACATATTCTAGAGAAAGAGAAATTCGCTGAGGATGGGTGCCAGCATGAGCCCTAAAGCGGTGACTGACCCAGGTCGGAACATTATCTGGGGACATGTATATTTATCTTCATTCTGTCATGGTTCCAACAGATGAAACTCTTCAAAAGAACTTCGAGGCATTGCTTACCTTAAAGAATCTTTATTTTGAGTAGCATAACATCGGCATTGCATAATCAAAGCCAAAAACTGAATTCCCCTCCCCTGAGCCCATAGTATCAAAGCACAATCCCCTCCTCCAGTTAACAGTCATAAATCACATTCCCCAATTCGCTTGAAATGCGGGCTTCCTCTCCAGTTCTCCAGCCCGCCAAGTCCTTATCAGCTCTGGTTACAATAACCTTGTTTCTCATGCTAGGTTTAGTGTTGTTATGTCTAGCTGGACTCTCATTCACATCCCCCCTCCCAGCATCATCTAACTCTAAAAGCAAAAGGTAAAAGATGGCTATATTTCCATCTGTTGTCAATGCAAAAACATCCGATGTTAGCAGTGTTGACACATTCATTTTCAGACTTGCCGTGGATGAAAGGTGCTTTCTTCGTCCAATCAGCATTTGGGCCTCTCTACAATAGTCCATCACAGGAAGAAGAATCAGCTGTTCTCCAGAACTCTCAAATTAAATCCAAAGGTCGGATAGGCAAATGTCTGAAGCAGATAACCATGATGGAAAGGAAGGAACTTTCCTATAAGGAAGGACCATCAACCTGCATGGTATCTGTTATTATTATTGTCAGAAATATTTTCCTCCGTTGGCTGCCTCCATGAAATATGCTATGTGTGCTCAACCAAATGCTAATAAACAGGTGTTCCCATCTCAAGACTGAACAATTGGCACTCATGGAAATGTGCGACTGCCAAGGCAGCCGCCAAGCTGAGGATTAAATGGCTATGGAAGCAACAGCTCCCGGGAGAGATGCACACTGCCAACGTGTTCGGCCTTTCTCTCCTGCTCCCTACCCCACAGAATCACAAACATCCTTGCTATCAAGAGCCTGACACTCAAATGCAAACTTCTAATGGGGTAATCTGCATCTTTATTTATGCGCTGGGTTCCTATTTCTGCTATCTTAACATTTCAGAGCCAAAAACAACTTACAGGTTGTCAGCCACTAATACATCTTGTAACAGCAATAGATTGGCGTCAGAGGGGCTCCCGATAAGGCAGCAGATGCCGGAGCGATTCAAATGTTCATTTCTGTAGAGTTGACAGTCAACTGGCATGGTGGAAACGGGTGGAAGCTCAAGATACAGAGGGGGAACGTATCATGCTTGTCTCCCTATGTTACCCTAGAAGAAAAATTAACTCGCATCCTTTTTACCATGGGACCACCATGACCTGGATGACTGACAATCTCCATAGACATTTAGCTATACACTTTGGGATGAACACCCTTTGAATGGTGCGGGAGTATGAACGGATTTCCAGAAAACATTGCAGACTACAGGAACCATTTGTGCTTCAGTTTGAGATTCAGACAACACAGACTCATCTCCAACACCCTGCACCTGTCTTCAACAGGGAAGGGACCCAGGGCAGAAAACATCCTGCAGCTAAGAAGGCTCCACACCCATTTGCACCACTTAGGTGACCCCCGAGGACACAGGTAAGCCTCCAGGTAGCCTCAACGACTCTCCAAAAGAAGACAAATGACCAGCTGTCCACAAGGAGTATAAATCCTTCCATTCTCCACCATCCAGTCAGAGCTGAAGAAGCTTCTTGGATGAGAAGCGAAACGTCTTCAAAGGAAAAACAAGAAAGTCCAGTTGCCTCCTGAAAAAGCACCTTTGGAACTTAGAAGGGATAACTAACCCTTGGGGAGCATAGATCAGAAGTAGAAGAGTCAAACACAGGTAATCCTTGACATATCCGGACCATAATTGAGTCCGTAATGATGGTTATGAGCCTCATTCAATGGTTATAAGCATCCGTCAATGAGGACTGCTCATTAAGCAGGTCCCCATGTGACTGTGCCCGATTTTACAACCTTTTGTGCAGCAGTCCCTAAGTGACCAGTCGTAAGTCAAGGACTGCCTTGTCGCAAGATCCACACAGTAAAAAATAGAAACGAGAAGTAATTAAAGACCAATTCTTGTGAGGCAACTATCTTGTCCAGCACTCTATACTGGGAGTCTTCAGCTTACGACCACAACTGAGTCCAAAACTTATGCTTGCGAAGCAGTTGTTAGTGAGTTTCGCCCCATTTTACAACCGTTCTTGCCACAGTTGTTAAGTGAATCACTGCCATTGTTAAGTTAGTGACACGGTCGTTAAGTCAATCTGGCTTCCCCATTGACTTTGCTTGTCACAAGTTTGTAAAAGGGGAATCATATGACCCCGGGACACAGCAGCCATCATAAAAACGTTGCCAGTTGCCAAGGATTTGAATTTTGATCATGTGACCAGAGGGATGCTGCAACCGTCGCAAGAATGAAAAACGGTCATGAGTCGCTTTTTTCAGTGCCGTTATAACTTTGAATGGTCACTAAGCGAACTGTGGTAAGTTGAGGACTATCTGTATTCTACAATGGCCAACTCCCTAGGCAGGCGGTTTCTGATACAGGAATACGTATTAACAGCCATATCTGTCACGAATTTGTCTTAGTTCCCTATAAATTTGTCATCTACTTTTTCATTTACCTGAGTGCATGCCCAGTGGTGGGATTCAAATATGGGAACAACCGGTTCTCTGCGTGGATGCCGCTTCCGGAAGTCTGTTCTGGGCCTGGGCCACAAAAAATTAGCTACCAGTTCTGCCGAAGTGGTGCGAATCAGCTGAATGCCACCACTGGTTGTATATTGTACGGCGGCATGGTTAAAGTGTAAACATGATTCTCTGAGCCAATATGGTATTTTCTCCGATGAAAATATTTGGATGGTAAATATGTGCAAAATGTTGGAGTCAAAAAGTCCTGACACTAGAATAGCCCAGGCTCAGAATGACTGTGTGAAGGAGAGAATGGGGGCATTAAGGGTTGGAACAGTTTGATCTTCAAACAGTTGGCAAATCTCCATTGGAATGGAGAATTATAATTATCTGAATGGAAAAGTGGACCAATCTGAGACTGAAATAGATTATCATCATCATCAACAACATTCTGGTTCATTGATTAACCTCTTCCTCTAGCTCAGAGAAAGTTATGTGATAGCAGCAGTGGTGGGATTCAAATAGGTGAACAACCGGTTCTCTGTGTGGATGCCGCTTCCGGAAGTCCGTTCTGGGCCTGGGCCACAAAAAATTAGGTACCGGTTCTGCCGATGTGGTGCGAACCGGCTGAATCCCCCCACTGTGGATGCCCATCATAAAAACCCACGTGAAGGAACCCCATCTAAATATTAGTTTGACAAATTACTTAATAGGAGTCCAAACAGCTGGTTCTGCAGGACTTTGGAGTTAGAAAAGAGACCAGATCAGTTAAAGATCTTTCAGAGGAAGCCATCTTGTTAAGCATGTTAGCTTCCTTTAGCTCTGTTGAGGTGTCCTGTATTTGACCTGCTGTTTTTAATTAACATCTGGATGAGAGATTGCTCAAACAAGCTGGCTGTTGCTATTTACTCTTGCAAGTTGTGAGGTAAACTTCCAGTTTTAAACCTAATTAGATAATAAATTCCCTACTTTGTCTTAGCAAGGGTCAAATAGCTGCTACACACTCAATCCTCATTAATACGTAAGCCTTTCTTGCTGGTGTCTAAACTAAGCAATTGGGGGGGAGGGCTATAAAACTTATCCAATGAAAGCAACTCCTTTGTGAGTCAACACAATCCCAATCCAGACCCACTGCGGAGTCCTGAGGGGGTGAAACTCTGATGCCGTAGTTATAGGGACCATTTTAACGAATCTTTATTAATTGTAAGTGTCCTGAACATGTTTCTTAGTGTTCTCCTTTTCCGATATCTGATCTGCTGCATGAGGATTGATTTTTCAAAGGTGCGGGGCTTTGTCACAAAACCTTCAAACTTTCTACATAATACATAATCCTCGACCTAAGACCACAGCTGAGCCCAGAATGTTGTTAAGTGAGACAGGTTTTGCTAAGTAAGTTGCTAAGTGAGATGGGTTTGCCCCATTTTATGACCTTTCTTGCCATAGTGGTTAAGTGAGTCACTGCAATTGTTAAGTTAGTAACACGGTTGTTAAGTGAATCTGGCTTCTCCCGTTGACTTTGCTTATCAGAAAGTTGCAAAAGGGGATCACAGGACCCCCGGAGATGCTGCAACGGTCATAAATATGAGTCGGCTGCCAGGCGTTTGAATTTTGATCACGTGACCATGGGGATACTGCAACCGTTGTAAGTGTGAAAAACGGTCATAATTCACTTTGTTTAGTGCTGTTGTAACTTCGATCACTAGATGAATGGTCATAAGTTAAGGACTACCTGCAGAACAGTGAAATCTTGCGTGGCAGCAGAAAGACTTGGATTTAAGAAGCTTTAAGTCATATTAGATCAGGGGTCTTCAAACTTGGCCCTTTGATGACTTGTGGACTTCAACTCCTAGAATTCCTCAGCTAACATGCCTGGCTGAGGAATTCTGGGAGTTGAAGTCCACAAGACATAAAAGGGCCAGGTTTGAAGACCCCTGATCTATACTTTAGACTTCAGGGATGCTGTTCCTTGTGAGGAGAGAAACATTTTGGAAGTGACTATTTTTTGTTCTTCTCGGGATAAGGGCTGCCTCTCCCTTCTGCTCTTCACCACTTACTCTTCACAGCTGACCACTAATCATGGGTCCAGAATGCAGGGTACCCTTGCCAGCCCCATCCTGATGATGTAGTTATTATTTCCAATTGGCACTTGGGAGCTCTGAGAGGAGTGTGCATTACTCATAGCCAAGAGTGCAGATGTTTCTAATTGCTTTCCATTACCAAGAATAACAGCTGTTTACATCTATCAGCAAATAATTCACAAGCGCTCCAGACTATTAAGATAACACACCCCACCTGGTCACCATCAGAAGTTATCAAGGCCAAGGCTTCGGTTGCCAGAGCACCTCCCACCTTCCATTTTTGTTCATCAAATGACAGCACGCCTCACCTTCAAATGTCCTACTTGGCTTCTTGGTGGCGCCTGGTGCCTCAGCAAGGCATATGGAACGTTCAGAGCTTTGCGGTAAAAAGGTTTAGGTGAAGCCAAGGACAGTCCATGCAGATCAGGCGAGGCCTTGCCAATAACTGGAGTGGAAGAATTTCTGCCCATCCTTTGGGACAGTAGAAGGATTCCTTCTGAAAACCAGCTTGTAAGTTAACAGAATAACAGCGTTGGAAGGGACCTTGGAGGTCTTCTAGTCCCACCCCCTGCTCAGGCAGGAAATCCTAGACCATTTCAGATAACTGGTCGTCCAATCTTTTCTTAAAAACCTCCAGTGTTGGAGCAGTTACAACTTCTGGAGGCAAGTCGTTGCGCTGATTCATTGTTCTAACTCAGGGGTCTTCAAACCTGGCCCTCGGATGACTTGTGGATTTCAACTCCCAGTATTCCTCAGCCAGCGTGCCAGAGGGCCAAGTTTGAAGACCCCTGTTCTAACTGTCAGGAAATTTCTTCTTAGTTCTAGGTTGCTTCTCTACTTGATTTGTTTCCATCTTGTCCTGCCTTCGGGTGCTTTGGAGAATAAGTTGACCACTCTCTTCTTTGTGGCAGCCCCTGAAATACTGGAAGACTATTATCATGTCACCCCCAGTCCTTCTTTTCACTAGACTAGACATGCCCAATTCCTGTAACTGTTCCTCATATGTTTTAGCCTCCAGTCTCCTAATCATCTTTGCTGCTCTTCTCTGCACTCTTTCTAGAGTCTCAACATCTTTTTTACATCGTGGCAACCAAAACTGGATGCAAAATTCCAAGTGTGGTTCATCTTTAGCAACCTTCTTACAAGGAAAGTCAATGGGGAAGCCAAATTCACTTAACAACTGTATTACTAATTTGATCATTGCAGTGAACAACTGTGGCAAGAAAAGTCATAAAATGGGGCAAAACTCACTTAACAACTGTCAATTGAGGACTACCCGTACTTGGCC
>NW_015386390.1:328824-333586 GCF_001527695.2 Protobothrops mucrosquamatus
ACCAAAACTGGATGCAAAATTCCAAGTGTGGTTCATCTTTAGCAACCTTCTTACAAGGAAAGTCAATGGGGAAGCCAAATTCACTTAACAACTGTATTACTAATTTGATCATTGCAGTGAACAACTGTGGCAAGAAAAGTCATAAAATGGGGCAAAACTCACTTAACAACTGTCAATTGAGGACTACCCGTACTTGGCCCTTACACAGATGTGTAATGTTGATTCTGTTTTTATGGAATATGAAGATAACATATGTCACGGTAATAGAAATACTTGACTATAATTTGGGTGGATTCACACATTCATCAGACGTTGCTCTTCAGAGTTTTCCAGTTCTGCATTCCATTATATGATACATCTTAATGGAAATATTTTTTTCCAATTGACACTACAATGCCTTGAAATTCAGTGTCAGACCCCGTCCCCAAAATTAAAGCTGTTAAAGTTTCATTTTGAGCTGAAATATACTGTTTTTTTAAAAAAAACCCAACAACTCTTAAATACTGTTTTATCATAATGCGGTAATTTTAAACACACTAAAATAGCATTAGTAACTGTCACATTAACTTCTCTTTCATTAAAAGAAGAAATTTAACTCTAAATTATGAAATGATCAAATTTATGAGATCCAAGTTTTTTTTTGTATGAGCATCAATTATACAGCATGATCCCTAACTGGTGAAGGCTGCAAATTAGGAGCTACGGTAAATTTCATTAGACATTAATAAATATAAACGTATCTCTGGTTGAATAAGTTGCAGCACTGGCTCTGTTTATTCCTGAACAGATATTCGTCTTCAACTTTTTTTTTTAAATGTAATTTAGCATTTAACAACTAGAGGATCAGCTGGGATTTAAAAAATAACAAATATCATTTCTTTCAAAGGTGAGTATCAGTGAACGATCTCATTAGAAGACAAAGGAAATATGACTTCATTTCCAGTATGATCAGTAATGTTTGTGATTGCAGTTGTCATTTTTGTTCATAGATTTAAAGCAGGAGTTGTTACGGGTCCCATCAATTAGGGATTGTCATCTGGTGGGATCATGAAAAAGGGCCTTTTCGGTGGTGGCCCCTTTCTGTATAGAACATCTGGAGTTACGTACCTCTGGAGGTATGGTTCCCCACCCCCACCCGCTGCTTTTCTGAAAGGCTTTAAAAACATGATTTTATCAGAGAGCCTCAAATGGAGACAGAGCTGATCAAGCTGAAAACTAACCAAAGAGAAAAGCAACCTAGAACTACAGAGAAACTTCCTAACCGTTAGAACCAGGACTTTTTTTTGTCATAGAACGCCCAGAACGGAGTTCCGGCACCTTTTTTGGATGGAACCTTGTAGGGTAGGCAAGGCGGGTTGTATAATGTGTGTGAGTTCCGGCACCTTTTTTTTTTTTTTTTTTTTTACAAAAAAAGCACTGGTTAAAACAATTAATCAGTGGAACAACCTGCCTCCAGAAGCTGTGAATGCTCCAACAGTGGACATTTTAAAGAAGAGATTGGACAGCCATTTGTCTGAAATGGTAGGATTTCCTGCCTGAGCAGGGGGTTGGATTAGATGACCTCCAAGGTCCCCTCCAACTTATTATTATTATTATTGTTGTTGTTGTTGTTGTTGTTGCTGCTGCTGTTGTTGTTGTTGTTTAGCTGATGTGATTGTGTTGTTGCTGCCATTGGGGTGGTGGTGTTTTTTAAATGGGTTTTATTATATGATGGATTTTTATTTTTATTTTTTAATTTTGTAAGTCATCTGGAGTCATCTGGGCAGTTATATAAATTTGTTTAAAAAATAGATCATAATTTTCTTAATAATGTAATAATCCTGTACTGGAACTGTGCTGGAATTGCAGAAAACACTATACTAGGTGTTTTGGTTCTTCAGAATGCCTTTGAACATACTGTAGGTGCTTCTCCGTGATGTTTTATATGTCCCACCAGTTCACTCTCGCCAAAATTCATGGCCTTTCCCAACTTTTAATGCATCTATTTAAGATGAGAACCTTAGATTGTTTTTCCCATGCTCTCCTAGAGCCCAATGTCATCTATAATGAAAAAAAAATTGCTTTTGTAATCTCAGTGTTATATTTATTTGGTGGATTTGGACATAGAACCCACATTTATGTTTAGACCAATCCCATTCAGGGTGTTATTCGCAATGGCAGCCATTGATTTGGTTTGCTGGGTGTCCAAAGCAGAAGGCATCGCTTTTAAAGTGTTATCCCGATCAATTGAAAAACAGGCTGAATCCTCTTTTCTTCAGCACAATCACAAATGCACACAAAGCACTTTTGCTGAATGACAGATTAAGCCTGTTCCAGTTGTAGATTTTCAACTTTGCAGCTGTCATTAAAAAAATTCTCCACAGACCTGTTCATTCCCAGAATAATGTCTTTCCAGATGGGAATTAGGAAGCATGTTTGAGTAAAATCTGCTTCTGTCTCTCTAATAATAATAATAAGAAAAAAAGAATGTTATAGCAATCTTCCTGTTTTAATCCATTCATTTCAGCTTTGATTTACCTGCTCAAGTTTGATCAGAAATTTCTGTCATTTTACAAGATTATATGTGTCTTGCTTTGATTCTGTTCCCTGGCATGTGTGGAAAGTTTGACAAGATTCTATATTGCTTATATCTTTTTAAAAGCCAGGATTAACCTGTGTTTTGTGATATATTTTTTTTTAAAAAAACAACAACTATTATGTGGGGAAAGGGAGGAAATAATTTTCAAATCTTCTCAGTCATTTGTTGGAGTTGGGGCTTGCTAGGCATTCCAGTATCTTCATGACTTTGAACATTAAGGGAGAGAAGAATAATAATAAAAAGGAAGCACCAAGCTCAAACACTGCCTATGCTGTTTCAACCCTTATTGCTTCTTAGTTTGCCTGTGGAGGGGAAGGGAGAATGGAATGCAGACACCAGATATCAAGATGCCAGTCCATGAGAACCAAGGATGCTCAATAGTTGTTTACTGAGAACTAAAAACATTCTCTCATAATAATTATCTGACTGACGATTGGATAATGTGACCTGCACTAATAGGGCGAGGGAAACTTCTATGCTTTTAAATATAGTGAGTTCGGCAGGAATTAACCAGAGCTGGTTTCACTTTCATCTATGCCAAAATGATGTACCCAATAAAGTTTTGCCTTAGAGATTGGATTGTCTCAGCTGTGCTTACTTCATTGGGTTTGTGAGGAATAAAAATTCAACTCCAAGGGGTGTTGGAAAACAAAACCAGTTTTATTGAAGCATTTGCAAAGGCTGGTGGATCTCTTGGTAATTGCAAATCCCAGAGACCACACTTGAATCAGTTTCAGCATAAACTTTTATAACCTGTCCCGTAGAATACACCACATCCTTCTTTTCCAGACCCAGCTGATAGGTCCAGTCTGGTCACATGCTTTCTGACCGCCTAGCAACCAGACCCTCCAATTATTAGATCAAAAGCCCCTTTTGTTTCTGTCTTATCTCTCCTTCCTTGTCTGTGGCATGATTTGCAACATCCTGCTAATTCAGGAGGTCGCTTATCTACAAGGTGAGCCTGTCTACCTAAACTGGATAATTGCAATTAAAAAGGATTTATATCTTCCCTTGTTTATCTATAAGAATAGCTACTTTTCATCTAGAATCTATGTATGTAACAGAGTTCATGCTTTGGTTAAACATGGCTACACTTTCGTTCATAATTATACTTTAAAATGCTAACTCTAGGCAGTTATATAAATTACATAAATTGAATAATATGTCATTCATAAATTATATGCAGTAGAGTGCACTATTCTAAAAGTATGTTTTGAATCAGTGTATATAGTCCCTCTCTGTTCCTCCAGCTTACTACATCTCCTTTCCTAAAAGTACCTTAGCTAAGTGTCTCTACATGCCTATTTTTAAAGCAGAAATGGAAAATTACATCATGTACATTTATTGTGTATCTCACAGGTTCATCAGTCGGAACCTTGACAGGAAGCCTATCTAACTTCTGACAGGCCAGCGTAAATAGGTGGAAGTTTTCTTAATTTGGTAGGAACCAATATATAGATGACCAGGCTGAGCCTGAGGGAGGCGTCAGGTACGTCATCAGTTTGGTGTCCCTTCGTATCCACACAAGATCTAAGTCCAGCACTCTTTGAATTCCACTGACTCTTATTTACTGCCAGTTTGCTTTGATCATTAGTAGATCAGATTTCTGTTTAGAGATAGCGTGGAATAAACTTATATTCATTTGAATAGCCCTTGCTCCTGAGTTCTTGCACCTGATACAATATTTCTGACTAGGTGGTCTTCCAAAGTTGACCTCTCTCAGTCAAACCTCACCCTTACTTCGGTGCTGACATTTCAGAGATGAAGAAGAGATTCTATAGTTTATGTGTCTATTCTGTTAGAAAAGGACTGGCCAAGCCAGAGGGAGGAGTCAAATGGGGAATTAGTCTGGAATCTCTAAGTAGACACAAAAGAGCAAAGAACCCCCCCCCCCAAAATGCCATTGAACCTTATCTAGTCTGGCCCACATGCAAGCTGGCAGTTTAAGAAGATTCCTGTGTTATAGCCATGAGCAATAAAATAGCTAATTAATAATAATAATAATAATAGTAAAGTTGGAAGGGACCTTGAAGGTCATCTAGTCCAACCCCCTGCTCAGGCAGGAAACCCTATACCATTTCGGACAAATGGCTGTCCAGTCTCTTCTTAAAAACTTCCAGTGTTGGAGCATTCACCGCTTCTGGAGGCAGGTTGTTCCACTGGTTAATTGTTCTCACTGTCAGG
>NW_015386390.1:334523-338650 GCF_001527695.2 Protobothrops mucrosquamatus
TTGAGAACCTTGGGGTGTAATCCATCTGGTCCTGGCGATTTGAACTCGTCTAGGCTGGACAGGTGCTCACTTACTATTTTCTTGCCTATCTTAACTTGTGTTTCTATTCTGTTTTTTATGGCACTATTTTTGATAGGTTGGTCTGTTTTTTCCTTTTGTGTAAAGACAGATGCAAAAAACGAGTTAAATAGTTCCGCTTCACATGTAGATCTGATTGCTCAGTGCCTGACAATTCAAAAATTTATATTCCACGTGTCATAGAATGTCATACAGTTGGAAGGGCTTAGCTGATAATCTTCTATTCAATACAGCAAAACAGAGCTAGAACAACTTCAACAGAGGGCTATCCATTCTCTGGAGGGGGCAGAGGGAGAACCTAAAGGGGAAAAAAACATATGCTATGGAAAAATAAATATTCGTTTTCCTATTATTCCATTACAAGTTGCCTCCTTCTTTGACTTTACTGCTACTTTTTGTTGGAGACCAGTGGTTCTGATTGCTCCCTGTCCAATTTACTCCATAGAACACTAACACAGAGGAGGAAAAAACAGCAGCAGCAACAACAACAACATTAGATCTGTGGGGTCCTTGGTGCTCTCTGAACTCGGCTGTTTTCTTGCAGACATTTGTTTACCCAACTAGGTAACATCATCAGTGGTCGATGGGAGAGGGGTTTGCAGAGAGGAGGAGGAGGAGGAGGAGGAGGACTGTGCATCCTTGGTACTCTCTGAATTTGGTTATTTTCTTGCAGACATTTCATTACCATACTAGGCAACATCATCAGTGCTAGAAGGGAATTAGGCCTGCTCTCATTTTATATACAAGTGTCTTGCCTTGACAATGTTGGTGGGAGTGTTTTTGGTGGCTCCTGGATTAGGCTGTTGTTTATTGTTTGACTGTTTGTCTATTACTTGACTTACAGGGCAAGCTACTTGTCATATAAACAGAGATCACATTCCACTCCTATCTAGCACTGACGATGTTACCTAGTTTGGGTAGTGAAACGTCTGCAAGAAAACAACCAACACAGAGAGCATCCAGGACCCCTCACTTTGAGAATTGCTACCTTAAAGGAACCACCAAGGAGGTGGTTGCACTCCCACCAAAACTGTGAGGGCAAATTGCTATATGTAAACAGTTGGCAAACCCCATACTCAAAGACACGGATGATGTTACCTAGTTGGGTAATGAAACGTCTACAAGCAAATAACCAAGCTCAGAGAGGATGAAGAATTTCACCCTTCACCCTGAATAAATCAATAGTGATTGGACAATGTTGTGTCCCCCCTCCCAAAATAAAGATTTGTATGCATTTAGATTCTGACAATGATTATATTCTGACATTCTTCTTCTGTCTTGTTTTTCCAAAATAACAAACTGTCTTTAATTTATTTAAATTCCTTCATTCTTCTCAAAGATGTGAGACTTGGGGTTCAGAACATCTGCATGGGTAAAGATAAATCTTCTTGGCATTTTACTTTTCTCCTTGAAAATGTTGTTTTTCCAGACGGGTATGGAGAAATTCAGGAAGCCCATGTTACAACTGTTATGCCACCAATGACCTAAAATGATATTCTGGTCTAGTGAGGGTTGTTGAGGAGGTCTCGTGCCTATTTCTCATTTGCTGACACACTGATTGATTTAATGTGTCAACTCTGGAGCACTTTGTCATCCCTGATCTTTATTTGACTGTGTTATTTATACAAAAGATGCTTTACTCCCTTGTTTTGCCCCAATAAATCCAGTTGGGTGTAAGATAAGAGACCTTTCTTTGAGGAATGATGATAATAGCAGTGGTCTGTTTTGGTCTTCATCACCATGAGGGGAAATAGAAAAACATTAATTGGGAATATCAGGAGCCGGTTAGCCCAGAATCACCTTAATTCAGTGGGTCCATCCTCTTTCAGAGAATTTTTAATGCTTGTGGTGATTTTACTTGTTGTCCTTGACTTATGACCACAATTGAGCCCAAAACGTCTGTGGCTAAGTGAGATATTTCTTAAGTGAGTTTTGCCCTATTTTACAACCCATTCTTGCCACAGTCGGTAAGTGAATCCCTGCCGTTGTTAAATTAGTAACATGGTTGTTAAGTGAATCTGGCTTCCCCATTGACTTTGCTTGTCAGAAAGTCACAAAAGATCCCTTCCAACTCTATTAACCTATGTTTTATGTGCATCCCCCTCAAGCCATTTTAAGTGTCATGAAACGGTAATACATGTTTAATTATTTGGTTTATAATGGTCCTACCTGGGAAGAATAGAATAGAATGGAATGGAATGGAATGGAATAGAATAGAATAGAATAGAATAGAATAGAATAGAATAGAATAGAATAGAATAGAATAGAAGCTGGAAGGGACCTTGGAGGTCTTCTAGTCCAGCCCCCTGCTCAAGCAGGAGAACCTATACCATCTCAGACAAGTGACTGTCTAGCCTCCTCTTAAAAATCTCTAGTGATGGAGCACCCACGATTTCTGGAGGCAAGCTGTTCCACTGGTTAAAGAAATATTTATTAATTTATTTATTTCTTAACTCACTGCCCAACTCACTCAAGGTGACTCCAGATGGCTTACAAAAAATGACAGTTTTTTTTTAATCCTTCATGGGTGTGAATATCATGATTGGCTTTTTGTATTTTGTATCTGACTTTGTAAATAATATTACAAATGTAAGCTCCAATGTAGATAACACTGGCTGAGTAGGAAACGTATTGAGTGTAGCTACTGAAAAATAAAATTTCCCTTCTTATATTTTTTAAAAAAAATCCTGATCAGGCTTGAGGGAAAATCCTTCAGAAAACATACTAGTTGTTTCAGAACTTTTGTAATACAGATAGTCCTCAACTTAGGATTGTTTGTTTAGTGACCGTTTGAAGTTGCTTATACTGTTTTTCACACTTACAGCCGTTGCAGCATCCCCATGGTCTCATGATCAAAATTCAGATACTTGGCAACTAGTTCATATTTAGGACGGTTGCAGTGTCCTAGAGCTGGAGATCCTATATCATTTCAGACAAATGGTTGTCCAGTCTCTTTTTGAAAGCCTCCAGAGATGCAGCACCCACAACTTTGGAGGGCAAATGGTTCCACTTGTTAATTGTCCTCACTGTTAGGAAATTTCTCTTAAGTTCTAGGTTGCCTCTCTCCCTTAGTTAATTCCCAACCATTTTTTTCTTATTTTGCCTGTTGGTGCTTTGGAAAATAGTTTGATCCCCTTGTCTTTGTAGGAGCCCCTCAAATATTGGAACAGGGGGGACCTATCATGTCCCCCCTGTTCTCCTTTTCATTAGCCTAGACCAGGGGTGGACTTCAACTCCCAGAATTCCTGAGCCAGCATGGCTCAGCTTGGAAACTTTCCCCCTCAGCATGGCTGACTCAGGAATTCTGGGAGTTGAAGTCCACAAGTCATAAAAGAGCCAAAGTTGCCTCCCCCTGGCCTAGACATACCCAATTCCTGTAAGTGTTCTTTGTACGTTTTAGCTGTGCTACGTACAAGATACTACATCTCCTTCTCTCTAACGATAGGACCAGCATTACAGTGTCTCAAGAAAAGATTTGAGATTTATGATCGGTCACTCTCCAAGGAGATGGAGACACGAAAAATGTGCTAATATTATCTCTTCCAGCTCTTGTAGGGCTGTTAAATATATATTTTGAATGGGGGTAATGATAGATCGATGTAAGGCAGGAGGCAGATGGATCGGAAGGAGAGGCTGGCTGGGTAGGCTATTATGTGCCTGGAATGTCAATGTTCATCTTTTTTCTCTTCTCATTGTTTCCATGTTGCTAGGGGAGAAGAGTCCCCCCCCCAGTTCTTATCCCTCTCCCCCCCATTTCATCCTCTCCCCTGTGCCAATTGATATGAAAATTAAGATTACAAATTAAATCCAGGCTATCTTGGAGTTTTCCAGTTCATCAGCCATCCCCCCCTGAAAATAATCATAATAATAATGATGCTGAGTTGGATGAATAATTCCTAGGAGATTACTTCATTCTGATAGCTTAGCCGTGTCCCTGATATAAAAAGGTCTCTATCTACTTTTATTGAAATCAACAAGTAACATTGTAATCCCAATATTGAGGTATAATCTTCATTATCTCCAGATCTGTGTAATGATGTCCCCCCGTC
>NW_015386390.1:338985-349523 GCF_001527695.2 Protobothrops mucrosquamatus
TGAAAATAATCATAATAATAATGATGCTGAGTTGGATGAATAATTCCTAGGAGATTACTTCATTCTGATAGCTTAGCCGTGTCCCTGATATAAAAAGGTCTCTATCTACTTTTATTGAAATCAACAAGTAACATTGTAATCCCAATATTGAGGTATAATCTTCATTATCTCCAGATCTGTGTAATGATGTCCCCCCGTCCTCTGCCCTACTCTTGTCTCTCTATGGCTTTAGATTTATTTTCTTCACAATTTGCCTGGGGTTTAGGGTGGGATGGATGAAATGGTAAATCTCCTAAAAAAAACCTTGCTATTAACTTTGACAGACTTTGAGGTCTAATGACTTCATGGTGAAAATGGGTGTGAAAATGACCCAGGGGAAATTGTTAAATGTTAAAAATTTGGATATATGCATAATTCTGTATTTATTTATTTATTTTTGTCATATTTATGTAGTGTATATGGGAGGTGGTGACCTTTTGAGAGCTGTATGCAATGAAATTTCATTTTAATGTGTGCCGATTAGTGTATATTCAAAGTGACAATAAAGTTATTCTATTCTATTCTATTCTATTCTATTCTATTCTATTCTATTCTATTACATTACATTACATTACATTACATTACATTACATCTATTCTGTTCTGTTCTGTTCCGTTCCATAACATCTATTTATTCTGTTCTGTTCTGTTCTGTTCTATTCTCCTTATCTCAGTCTAAATTCCCAGCTCTGTGGTTTCTTATACAAAGAGATATAATAATAGAGGAGCAAATGCTATATTTTGTGATTTATTCTCCTAGTTGTTTGTGTATTATTATTGTTGCTATATATTATTGCATTTATTTGCTTCATTTTGCTTTTTTTTTTTTAAATTCTTGCTGGTCCTTGACCGAATAAATATTATTGAATTGAATTGAAGTTAGAAAGAGATGTTACCAATGGTAGTATTATGGTGGGTCACAAGAGTTAATGCATTTCCTTCATTGAGGAAGGCAAATCATCACCCAGAGAATGAGACACTATGCAAAGAAAGACCCACTAACCCACTTCATACACCTGGAGGTAATACACCAGAAAACACTTAATAGCAATAGCAAATAGCATTTAGATTTATATACCACTTCACAGTGCTTTACAGCCCCTTCTAAGCAGTTTACAGAGTCGGCATATTGCCTCCAGCTTCTGGAGGCAGGTTGTTCCACTGATTAATTGTTCTCACTGTCAGGAAATTTCTCCTTAGTTCTAGGTTGCTTCTCTCCTTCATTAGTTTCCATTGTTGCTTCTTGTCCTGCCTTCAGGCACTTTGGAGAATAGCTTGACTCCCTCTTCTTTGTGGCAGCCCCTCAAATATTGGAACACTGCTATCATGTCGCCCCTCGTTACCTAGTTTGGGTAATGACATGTCCGCAGGAAAACAATCAAGCTCAGAGAGCATCAAGGACCCCTCATGTCAACCCTGAGCTACAGATATTCTCCTTTATTGAGAACTAGATAGGCACTTATCTTGAATACTGTCAACCTTATCTGGTTGACCTGACAGGAAACACAACCAGATAAACTAGTTATACTCGGTTGTAAAGCTATATTAACAGAATTTTAAAAGTACAATTCTCCCGCCATCTCCTATACAGCTGGAGAAAGTAGGGAGGGTCCCTTCAGAGCCTCTTGCCCCATCCATTAAACAGCTCTGGGCTATGTTGTCTCTTCTCTGACTGTTTCCTAGACAGCATCTCATTGTCCCATCTTCCCAAATCTTTCCCACATAGTGTATTTTATTTTAGATTCTTACATGAAATGGGGGAAGGGGGTTAGATTTGCTTATTTCAATGGAGCCTCCTGAACTCTATGATTCTATCATTCTCCAAATGTGTGAACTTGAGATCATGCGATGGAGGAACTATTTAGGGGAACTCAGTTTAAAGCAGGGGTCTTCAAACTTGGCCCTTTTATGACTTGTGGATTTCAACTCCCAGAATTCCTCAGCCAGGCACGCTGGCTGAAGAATTCTGGGAGTTGAAGTCCACAAGTCACAAAAGGGCCAAGTTTGAAGACCCCTGGTTTAAAGCATGTTAAGGACTCTATTAAGTTACCAATTACTTTAACCCTCAAATCCAAGAGTGTCTGTCATCTGGCCTCAACTTATTATCCATTCAAGGTCTGAATTAACCCATCAGTTTTTTTAAAAAAACAGAGCTAAGAGTTTGATAATTCTGTTTGATAACAGAAAGAGACCAGTGTGCAGATGGACATACTTCACCTCTGAAAATCTTCCCCTGAGGAACTGAGCAGATCAATTTATTTTCAAAAGCGCAAGAGCAGGAGAAGCTGGCTTGTGTTGGTCAGTTGGCAAACTCATATGGGGTATTTTTCTTTTATAAGCCAGGCTTAGCCTGAGATCTATTGTGGATTGAAAACCTACAAAGAGATAAATATCCTTTGATACTGTTTTTTTGCTAGTTCCTCAAAAACTAGGCCTCAGCTGAATCCAGTTAATTATGGTTTTTTTCCCTTCAGAGCTTTAATAGCTCCAGGCTCTGCCTCAGGTTGTTAACTACCAGACTAGTCATTAAATGCTGGTCAAGATGATTTCTTCAAGATTAAAGTCTCATTTTTATGATTAAAGCATTGCATCCCTGCTGCAAGAAAAGGAAAATAAAAAGTGGAGAGCAAGGCTTCCTTCAAATGTTATACGGAGAAGCTTTTCTATGGCATAACAAATAGAAGAATTTTGCAATTCCTTTGGGTGCACCCCACTTAAATTTGGATTTGAATCCTTTCAGACTTTGCTTTAAAGCTTTGCCACTCTCCATTTGTAGGTATTATGGGGAGAAAGCTGCTTCTTCTGTCTCCAAATAGTTTTGTTGATATAGGTCAGGGGTCTTCAAACTTGGCCCTTTTATGACTTGTGGACTTCAACTCCCAGAATTCCTCAGCCAGTGTGCCTGGCTGAGGAATTCTGGGAGGTGAAGTCCACAAGTCATAAAAGGGCCAAGTTTGAAGACCCCTGATGTAGGTAGTCCTCAACTTATAATGAAAATGGCGCCCAAAATTTCCATTGCTAAGCAAGACAGTTGTTAAGTGAGTTTTGCACCATTTTATGACCTTTATGCCACACTTGTTAATTGAATCACTGCAGTTGTTAAGTGAATCATTTGGTTGTTAAGCAAATCTGGCTTCCCCCATTGACTTTGCTTGTCAGAAGGTTACAAATGTTGATCGCATCTGTCATAAATACATGCCAGTTGCCAAGCATCCAAATTTTAATCATGGGGGTGCTGCAACAGCATGAAAACCAGTCATAAGTCACTTTTTTCAGTGCTGTTGTAACTTCAAACCATCACTAAATGAATGGGTGTAAGTGGAGGACTAATTATATTACATTGCCCTAAACCAGGGGTCTTCAAATTTGGCCCTTTTATGACTTGTGGACTTCAACTCCCAGAATTCCTCAGCCAGGCACGCTGGCTGAGGAATTCTGGAAACTGAAGTCCACAAGTCATAAAAGGGCCAAGTTTGAAGACCCCTGCCCTAAACTACAGCTACTGATCTGTTGCTAAAAGAATCTGGTCAGTGGTAAGATGGCAGCAAAGAGATATAGAAATATAACTTTATGCTACCATCTTCAGATCTTCTAGAAGTTTTCAGCCCACAGAGATAGCCCTCCATAAACTAACCATTGGTCCCAGGCAGCTGGGACTATGCCCTTCCCAACATCCAGAAGTTATTATCAAGTAATTTGTAATGCCACAAAAAGAGGAGAGATGCCAGAAGAACAGACATATCAAATATAAGTCATGTTAATGAAAGGCAAATGTAATTGAAATGAGATATAGTCTTCATCCTGGTTGCTGCCATTTTTTTTTAAAGAGAATGAGAACCAGTTTGATTTAGTGGTTAAGGCACCAGGCTAGAAAGCAGGAAACCACGAGTTCTAATCCTGCCTTAGTCATGATAACCACCTGGGTGACTTTGGGCTAGTCCCTCTCTTTCAGCCCAACCCATCTCACAAGGTTGTTGTTGTGGGGAAAATAGGAAAATGAAGATGTGTTGGATATGTTTGCCACCTTGAATTATTTGTAAAAATAATAAAGGCAGGATACAATACAGTACAATACAGTACAGTACAGTACAGTACAATACAATAACCAATACAATACAATAACCAATACAATACAATACAAATACAATACAATACAAATACAATACAAGTGACTTCTGCCATGACAATCCCTGTCCAAATCCAGCTTTTGACCCAGAAGAATTCGGTTGTCTTGCCTATGATCAGTAAAATTGGGTAAACACTGAAATGGTGGTGGCGGTATTGGACCTTGATTGAATATGTCTAATTTAATGGAAAGAAGGACTGGTGGTGACATGATAGTGTTCCAGTATCTCGGGGGCTGCCACAAAGAAGAGGGAGTCAAGCTATTCTCCAAAGCATCTGAAGGCAGGACAAGAAGCAACGGGTGGAAGCTAATCAAGGAGAGAAGCAACCTAGAACTAAGGAGTAATTTCCTGACAGTTAGAACAATTAATCAGTGGAACAACTTGCTTCCAGAAATTGTGGGTGCTCCAACACTGGAGGTTTTGAAGAAGATATTGGATAACCATTTGTCCAAAATGGTACAGGGTTTCCTGCCTGAGCATGGGGTTGGACTAGAAGACCTCTAAGGCCCCTTCCAACTCTATTATTCTGTATTCTGATCTCGTCTTCAGACCATAATTTTGTCTCTCAATAGCTGAATTATCAGTTCAGGCTCAGAGCTACTGTTACTGCCATCTAAATTGACAAAACCATCATTTTATTAGTATTCATAATTCAGAAAAAGTAGAGCTGTTTACTTCCTTTATTAGCGTTTTCTTTTCCTGTGAGCTCACCCTGAGAATCCATCAGAAACAGATTTTATTGCCTCAATAACTGTCCTTGATCAAAACTGAAACCTCACTCTGAGAATGAATTTTCATTGCCTGATATTTATTCCATTTGTTTTAATTGTGTGGTTTATAGCTTTATAGTCTGGTTTTATTTATTTATTTTTGCCTCTGTTTTTACACAGATCCCAAGGTAGCTAATAAGAAAATAAAGCCTATTGAAGCACATGGAAAGCAACATAATAAAACTAGTGATATGCATAGTTTTGTTTTAAATAAAAACTACCATAAAAACAATAGAAGACTTTACAAACCAAGAAGCAAAACAACATTTATCTGTGCTTAAATGGAGAATGAGTACCAATAAAAGATAATAATGTGGTAGAAAAATCACATCTATATCTAAACTAAAGGGTTGATTATCTTATCCTTGACAAGAATGGACAGATAAAGATTTGGAAGTTTTGGAGCTGACAACTGAAGAAAGAAAGAAGTTTGGAACAGTGAGAAATACCTGTTTAAAGCAGGGATCTCCAAACTTGGCAACTTTAAGAGTTTTGGACTTCAGTTCCCACAATTCCCCTGATAACATAGCTGCCTGGGGAATTCTGGGAGTTGAAGTCCCCAAGTCTTAAAGTTGCCAAGCTTGGAGACCCCTGATCTAAGGCAGTTCTCTCAACTTTAGCAACTTTAAAATATGTGGACTTTAACTCCCAGAATTCCCCAGCCATGCTGTAGATCAGGAGTGTTAAACTGGCAGCCTGAAGGCTGGATGCGTCACACACAGGTCACACCCGCCCAGCACTGCAAAGGCAAAAAAACGGCACGATACGTCACAAAATGTCACGTGAAGTGATCAAGTTTAACACCCGTGCTGTAGATGATACATGACACAGAGTATATTGCAGGTAGTCCTCAACGTTCGACCACAATGGAGTCTAAAATTTGTGTTGCTAAGCAAGACAGTTGTTAAGTGAGCTTTACCCCATTTTACGATTTTTCTTGCCACAGTTATTAAGTAAATCATTGCAGTTGTTAATTGAGCAACATGGTTGTTAAATGAATCTGGCTTCCCCATTGGCTTTGCTTGTCAGGAGGTTGCAGAAGGCGATCACGTGACCCCAGGACACTGCAACTGTCACAAATACATGCCAGTTGTCAAGCATTCGAATTTCATGGGGATGCTGCTAGAGTTGTAGGTGTGAAAAACGGCGCTAAGTCCCTTTTTTCAGTGCCCTGAT
This sequence comes from Protobothrops mucrosquamatus, assembly GCF_001527695.2. Taxonomy (NCBI): domain Eukaryota; kingdom Metazoa; phylum Chordata; class Lepidosauria; order Squamata; family Viperidae; genus Protobothrops; species Protobothrops mucrosquamatus. Next base: position 345,097 of record NW_015386390.1, read on the forward strand.
AACTTTGGACGGTCACTAAACAAATGGTTGTTAGTCAAGGACTATCTGTATTTACATTTGTTGTACATTGCCTGTAGTTTACTGTGTATAATCACACTTCGTAAAGGTGTTATCTGTAACACATTAATCCAATAAAAGGTAATACATAATGATACAAATAACTCCTTGTATTCCGCCTGTCCTCTCTCAAAACGTCAAATATGGCGATCTTGTATTTTACAAGCCAAGAGGGATAGCAATAGCACTTAGACTTATATACTGCTTCATAATGCTTTACAGCCCTCTCTAAGCAGTTTACAGAGTAAGTGTGTTACCCCCAACAATCTGGCTCCTCCTTTTACTGACCTTGGAAGGATGAAAGGCTGAATCAACCTTAAGCTGGTGAGGATCGAACTCCTGGCGTGGGCAGAGTTAGCCTGCAATACTGCATTCTAATCACTGCGCCACCACGGCTCTAGCTATAGCACTTAGTGTCATGGTTCTGACAGATGAAACTCTTCAAAGAACTTGGAGGCATTGTTTACCTTAAAGAATCTTTATTCGAGTAGCATACATAGGTAAAGCCAAAATCTGAATTTCCCCTCCCCTGAGCACATAGTATCAAAGTACAATTCCCTCTTCTAATTAACGGTCATAAATCACATTCTCCAATTAGTTTGAAATGCTGGCTTTCCCTCCAGTTCTTCAACCTGCCATTTCTTATCATCTCTTATTTCAAAAAACCTTGGTTCTGCCCCCAACAATCTGGGTCTTCATTTTACCAACCATGGAAGGATGAGTCAATCTTGAGCCAGTCAGGATCGAAGGAATCGAACTCCTGGCAGGGTGAGCAGAGTTAGCCTACAATACTGCATTCTAACCACTGCACCACCACGGCTCAGTGGCAGAAGCTAGCCGATCTTGGCTGATGTGTAAAGCCAAATAGAGTGGACTTAGTTAATATGCAGATGATAAGTCACCAAAGGATTCCGGGGCTGTAGCCTAGACCAGGAACTAAAAATAAACCACCACCGTAACAATAGAAAAGATGGAACTGACAAACCACTTTCATAATACTACCAAGAAAATTACATAAATGTGTGTTATCTAAGCAGGTGATAATCCCTGGCTGATCTTCGCTGGGGTTAGATGCTAAGAGAGATCAAGCTGGTTAATCCATGAAGACAGACCATCAATGTATAACTAGATTGAGAATTTTGGAGGGAAAAGACACCTCTTCTCCCCAAAGGCATTGGTAAATACTTTCATTTTATTGCCAGGAAAATTACATACATTTGTCCATGAAATCACCAGGAGCTGAATTCAGCTGGAAAGAGATTTTTTACCATTGATAACACAAGGGACTCTCATGTGCCCGAGGTTATTGCTCCTAATAAGTGTCAGCTGCACTTGGCTTGATGGACTCAAGATATGACTTGGTCCCTTGGTCAAGACTTCATAGAATTGGACAGCAAGGAAAATCTTCTATTTTTCTGGATTACGTTAACAAACCTATTATCCTTCTCCATCTCCCAAAATGCCATAAATAGCGTTTTTATTTTTTATTCTTTTTTAAAAAAAAAAAAATAAGTCCATGCTCTCTTCTTTGAAATCAATGTCTTCTGGCATATTTGGGCTATGGTTATACTTGGAACTTAACAGATTTGTCAGTTCCTGACTTCACTCCATATTCCACAGGAACGTCTCAGCAATAATTAGTTGTCATTTACAATTCAGAGCAATCTTTTGCAATGAAGGCTTCACAGGAACGTTTAGCAACTAAAGCATTATAGTGGCACAACAGGAATATAATCAGGCTAGGAATTCTAAGGAATGAAAACTGACTTTATGAAGGTATTATGATTTTTTTTTACCTGCTTGCAACTTTTATAAATGCTTGCATTCTGGACAGCTACGTATTATGATTTTTTTTCTACCTGCTTGCAACTTTTATAAATGCTTGCATTCTGGACAGGTACGTATTATGATTTTTTTTTTAACCTGCTTGCAACTTTTATAAATGCTTGCATTCTGGACAGCTACGTATTATGATTTTTTTTAACCTGCTTGCAACTTTTATAAATGCTTGCATTCTGGACAGCTAGGTATTATGATTTTTTTTTTACCTGCTTGCAACTTTTATAAATGCTTGCATTCTGGACAGGTACGTATTATGATTTTTTTTTTAACCTGCTTGCAACTTTTATAAATGCTTGCATTCTGGACAGCTACGTATTATGATTTTTTTTAACCTGCTTGCAACTTTTATAAATGCTTGCATTCTGGACAGCTACGTATTACGATTTTTTTTTTACCTGCTTGCAACTTTTATAAATGCTTGCATTCTGGACAGCTACGTAGGCGCAAACTCCAATCTTTTTTCTGGCTTCTGTATTTTAGAGTTTATTGTTTAGCCAGAGAATTTCCCCACAGAAGCTACTTCATTCACACACTTAAATGGCCCCAGGGACATTCTTGCCCACAAAAATGATGCTGGAGGTTGCCATGTTGTTTTGGAAACGTTTCAATTTCCGATTAATGTATTGTAAATACAGGAAGTCCTTGACTTACCATGTTTTCCATTACTAAGCAAGACAGTTGTTAAGTGAGTTTTGCCCCATTTTATGACCTTTCTTGTCACAACTGGTAAGTGAAAAACTGCACTTGTTAAACGAGGAACATGATTGTTAAGTGAATCTGGTTTACCCCACTGATTTTGCTTGTAAGAAGGTTGCAAAAGTTGATAACGTGACCAGGGGATACTGCAATTGTCGTAAATATGAGTCGGTTGCCGTGCGTCTGGATTTACCATGGGGATGCTGGAATAGTCAGGTGTGAAAAATGGTCATAAATCACTTTTTTCAGTGCCGTTGTAAATGTTCACTAAATGAACGGTTGTAAATCAAGGATGCCTGTAAAAGAATCTTAAAAAGCCTAAGCTTAAGCAGGACTGGATCCCCAGAAAGTGCCAAGAAAGTATCTTTAGATAAATGGATGTCCATAGACCCCAGGCTTTTCATTCTTGCCCCAGTTGGAGATTTTATATGTGATATTGTAGTTTATAGATTGAGCAGTGTGTTGGCCTAGTGCTGAAGACACTCGCCTCCCACTCAGAAAGTTGAGAGTTCAATCCCAGATGTTTCTCTCCTGGGATGCAAAGACAAAATACCTGCTGTGAACCCCACATAGGCGTCAAGAAGGGCATCTGGTCAGTAAATGCTCAGCTTCATCTAGTCGCCCCGACTCTACCCCAGATTAAGTGATTACAGGTAAAAGGGAGTTTTTTTAATGGTAGTTTGTAGATAATTGATGCTTGATTGATAATACAGTTTAAGAGGTCATTTGAGGGTTCACTGTCTTACTACTCCGCTATGTGCTGGCACCAGAAGCTAAGATTCAATAATAATAATAAAGTTGGAAGGGACCTTGGAGGTCATCTAGTCCAGCCCCCTGCTCAGGCAGGAAACCCTATACCATTTCAGACAAATGGCTGTCCAGTCTCTTCTTAAAAACTTCCAGCATTGGAACATTCATAGCTTCTGGAGGCAAGTAGTTCCACTGGTTAATTGTTCTAACTGTCAGGAAGTTTCTCCTGAGTTCTAGGTTGCTTCTCTTCTTGAGAAGGGGGTTGGACTAGATGACCTCCAAGGTCCCTTCCAACTTTATTATTATTATTATTATTATTATTATTATTATTATTATTATTATTATTATTATTATTATTATTATTATTATTATTATTATTAACTACAAAGAAATCCTGCTGGGTAACTATAAGGAAGTTCTCACAAAGAACTTGATGCCAGGGCAAGTTCTGTTATCAACTGTCCATCCAGCTCAAAAGAAAGTGGTTCCTAGCCTATTGCACCACAGTAATGGGAGAAAGAGGTACAATTTGAACTTCAATTTCACTATAAAAAGGACTTGCATTTGGTACTCAGCTGCCAGTGGTTTTTCATATTTTTTTTATTTATTTATTTATTTATTTTTTCAATTTATATCCCGCCCTTCTCCCGAAGGACTCAGGGCGGCTCACAACATCATTAAAAAAACAAAGACAGACCCACACACCCCACCGAATAAAACCAAATTAAAACCAATATTTTAGTGTTGTGGTAATTAAAATTTCTAAAAAACCCAATTTAAAAATCCTCCCTAGGCCAGGCCCGCTTGTTAGAAAAGCCATGTCTTGAGGGCGCGGCGGAAAGTAAGGAGATCCGGAATCATCCGGATCTCGGGGGGTAGTTCATTCCAGAGGGCAGGGGCACCCACAGAGAAGGCCCTCCCCCTGGGGGTCGCCAGCCGACACTGCTTGGCCGACGGCACCCTGAGGAGACCCACTCTGTGGGAGCGTACCGGTCTATGGGAGGGAATCTGTGGCAGAAGGCGGTCTCGGAGGTAGCCAGGTCCTATGCCATGGAGCGCTTTAAAGGTGGTAACTAACACCT
>NW_015386390.1:350472-359902 GCF_001527695.2 Protobothrops mucrosquamatus
CCAGGGGGCCAGTCGAGATCTACGTCGGGTCAGAGGCCGCAAAGGCACGACTCGGTCCAATGCAGCGGCGGCAGTTGTCTCCCAAGCCGCCGCCTGGTTTTCCGCCGAGTCGTGGACCAGATCCTCCGGATATGGCCCAAGCTCCGTCAGGAACCTTTCAGGGTCCATCAGTCGCCTGGGACGGAACCATCTAGGCGGTGGCTTCAATACTTTTCCTACCATTAACTCACTTGTCAGAATTTGGATGTCCTTGTAAGACTGTTCTTATAATTTCTTCACTAACCAGTCAAGAGAAGCCTGACAGTTGTCATCCTTCCTAACACTGAAATTTCTCTTCTCTTCTCTTCTCTTCTCTTCTCTTCTCTTCTCTTCTCTCCTCTCCTCTCCTCTCCTCTCCTCTCCTCTCCTTCCTTCCTTCCTTCCTTCCTTCCTCACCCCTCCCCTCCCTTTTACTTTTCTGTCTCTCCACAAAGGATAAACAAAAGCTAGACAAGCCATAGTGGCTGAATTGCCTGCAGTTAATTAGATCTCAGAACTATAGTTGCAGCTGAGCCATTTCCTATCTCTCAGACTAAGCATATGTGGGATCAGGGAACAGCTAGTAGCACTTTGGCATTTCCCCATTGGCACCAGAGTGGAAGGGAACCATTTTTGTTTTTTTGTTTTTTTTTGCAAGTCTATTTTTCCCCTCCCCCTCTAAAGTTTGCAGGTTAGACTGAACATCTGTGAAGTCCTTCTCTGCAGATGTGCCAACGTGCTATTCTGCTCACTCTTGGCTTTCCAAGGCTTTAGGCTGAGTTCCATCTTTAGAAATGATGTAATATATGTGCATTTTATTAGGGAATAAGAGGCAGACGTTTCCTCTGGCACCCCGGCTTGGCCTGATTATCGTAGCCAAGCCTGTGAAATATGTTTGAGGTTTCACGATTGAGCCCAAAAGAGTTGTGAATGAACTAAAGGGAGGGAGGGAGGGAGGGAGGGAGGGAGGGAGGGGGAAGAGAGTAAAACGAAATAAGTCACCAGCCACAGACAAGACATGAGTAGCTTGTAAAATCAGGCTTACAGCTATGCTGTTGGGTTGAGGAATCATTTTTATGTTTTATGCGGGAAGTCCTCGACTTACGACCATAATGGAGCCCGAGGGTTCAGTTGCTAAGTGAGACATTTGTTGAGTGAGTTTTGCCTCATTTTGCGGCTTTTCTTGCCAGAGTTGTTAAGTGAACTGCTGCAGTGGTTGACATGGTTGTTAAGTGAATCTGGCTTCCCCACTGATTTTGATCAGGGGTCTTCAAACTTGGCCCTTTTATGACTTGTGGACTTCAACTCCCAGAATTCCTCAGCCAGCGTGCCTGGCTGAGGAATTCTGGGAGTTGAAGTTCACAAGTCATAAAAGGGCCAAGTTTGAAGACCCCTTGATTTTGATTGTCAGAAAGTTGCAAAAAGCGATTGCATGACCCCGGGGAACACTGCGATCGTCATAAACACGAATCAGTTGCCAAGGGTCTCAATTTTGATCATGTGACCATGGGGATGCTATAACAGTAAAAGTGTGAAAATCATTCATAAATCATTTTTTTCAAAGCCATTGTAACTTCGAACGCTCACTAAATGAATCATTGTAAATTGCGGACTATTTCTACAACAAAATTGATAATGTGCAAATTATGTTTTCTTTTACTTATGATACATGCTTTGACTTTATAGCAAATTCCACTGGAATTAAGGCTTGCTTGTCCCTTTTAATATTCTAGGAATTGCTTAAAACAGAATTGTTGCATGAATAATAATAATAATAATAATAATAATAATAATAATAATAATAATAATAATAATAATAATAATAATAATAGTAAAGTTGGAAGGGACCTTGGAGGTCATCTAGTCCAAACCCCTGCTCAGGCAGGAAACCCTCTACCATTTTGGACAAATGGCTGTCCAGTCTCTTCTTAAAAACTTCCAGTGTTGGAGCATTCACCGCTTCTGGTTTAATATTGGTTTAATATCCAATATTATCTTATCTCGTTGTTATCTTATTGCTATTTTCAAATTAAGGGGCTTTTTTAGCTTTGGATTCTGATTGTATAATGCTATTAATAGTTATTATTATTTTATATTTATGGTTTTCTTAATTATTTTTTGGTACCGTAGAAGTCATAATTATATGGTTGAAAGCCACTATTTTATTGATTCAATAGTATACAAGCAGAATAACTATACAAGTTGCAGGAAAGTTGTACATCTTACAACACGCTTCATTGTAAGTGAAAAATAAGTGACGTTATCATTAACATTTCTTCCGCTTATTAGCCTCTAGGAAACAAATTTGAAATACAGTAGTAATATAATGTAACTTTAGAAATGTTCACAGAAACAACAATATAGCCCAATAGATCCAGATAAGCAACTTCATAGGAATAGGGCCAATGGCTCTAAACTGGCTACACTGGAACTGAATTTGCTTGCCATTGTGGGAAGTCAGCCCCCCAGAGAAAGAAATATTAAAAGGGCAGGGAAATATATTTCCTCAAAGGATCTTGAAGAGGCAGGAAAACATGCCCAGTTTTTTTCTTAATAGCCCCAGGTCTCCCTTCCCCAAGCAGAAGCCACCTCTGTGCAAATGCAGATGTAAACCACCAGGAAGGTTGAAGCTAGGAGATTAAGAAGACAAAGACACCTAAAATCTGCATACCTCACCCAAACTCTAGAAGTCATTAGCCCCAGCACCAGGGAAGCAGGATATGACCTTTGGGACATAATAGGATTAACCTATCACCATCAGAATACCAGAAAAGCACACTCAGACTCAGGTGAAAGTTCGTGCCACAGGAACAGGAAACAACTCAAAACAAAAGGCTCCTGAGGGTATAAAAACCCACTCCCTACATGTGCTCACCCCCTTTTTTCCTCTTTTTTCTGCCAGAGCCAACTTTCTGTCTGGCTCTCCTCTTCAATAAACTGTAACCTTCTTTCGAAAACAGTCGCCATATTGTTTATCCCCGGCTTGGACTGAACCACGATGAAGACTTTTCTTCCAACCCCATTCTGTTTTGCAAAGATTCTGAGAAGTGAAGTGTGGTGTTTCTATTATTGTAATTGTCATTATTTGGCATTACATATGAAAATATTTCTCTTTATCACATTCTTAAATGATTAATTCACTGTCCGTGAAGTACTGCCACTGCCAGATCTGATGCTACATTTGTGACACCCTTCTTATCCATATTGGGTCACGGATTAGCAAGTCATAATATGTTGGATGATAATAATAAAATATAACACTCCAAACATAACAACGGCTGATAAGAAAGATGAAAAAAATCTAGATAAGTGAATGTTGCAGTACCAGTCATGCCATGGGTTGGTACCGGTCCTTGACCCGGGTGTTGGGAGACCCTGCTTTAGCTAGTTGAAGATCATAGCCATTTATCCACCCATTACAGGTAGTCCTTGACTGTCAACCATTCATTTAACAACAGTTTGAAGTATCTAGAGATAGCAGAAGAGAAGAGAAAGAATAGGAGAAAATCACAAAACACAAAGACCTGCAAATAGCAGTAGAACGACTGTGGCAAAAGAAAGCAAAGATAGTACCAACAGTAACAGAACACCTTGGATGCAATCTCATAAGCCAACTTAAATAAAAAATCTTCACTCCTTATTCTTTCTAGACCATCTTTGGATCTTTTAAATGGACAGAATCTTTGTGTTTGTTTTATGATGCCTAATGTCCCAATTCCATATTCTTTATTGATGTATGCCTTCAGCTTTGCATCTGCTCATCTTTATCTTCCCCTAGTCAACATTTCTTTATGCTATTAAGACGTGATGTGCTCAGGTCTAATTTATTACCTCAGGATGACAGAAGAGTTCGTTTTTATTTTTTTAAATGATTTCTGATGCTTTTTGCATCATTTAATGCTAGATTAATCTTCTTGGAATTTCTGGAAGGACTGTGTTCTGTCTCCTGTTTACCACACAGTCCTTTCAGCAGTTCCAAGAAGATTCCACATCCATTTGCACTATTCAGGGGACCCTGAAGGCACAGATAAAAACCCCAAGTGGCCTCAATGATTCTCAGAGAGATGTGGGAAGTCAGAGCCCCAGAGAAGGAAATATTAAAAGGGCAGAAAAATATATTTCCTCAAAAGTATTTTAAAAAGCAGAACCCAACTTTGGCTCCAAATCTATCTCTCTGCCACAAGCAAGAGCTAGCCCCATACAAATGCAGATGTAAGACCATCAGAAAGTTGAAGCCAGAGCAATCAAGAAGAAAAATAGAAAATCTGCATGCCCCACCCAAACTCTAGGAGTCATTAGCCCCATCACCTGGGAAGCAGGATATGATAATAGGATTAAACCACAGATATCAAGGCCTAGAAAAACACTCAGAGATATCCTCAAGGTTCATGCCACAGGAACAGGAAACTATTCCAAACAGCGCTAGAGAGGGTATAAAAACCTACTGCCCATGTGCTCAGTCTCTTCTTCTCCTCTGCTCTTTCTTGCAAGGACCATCTTTCTGCCTCCTCAATAAACTGTAACCTTCTTCCCAAAGCAGTCGCCATGTTGCTTATTTATCCCCGGCTTGGATGAACCAGGATGAAGACTTTACTTCTGACAGAGAGTACTAATGACCACGTGACTGCAAGGAATATAAATCCTCCCATTCCCCACCATTCAGTCATAACTGAAAAAGCTGCTTGGATGAGACTTGAAATGTCTTCAAGAAAAACAAAAAGAAAAGTCCAGCTGCTTTTTGAAAAAGCACCTTTAGGACAACCATGACCTGGATGACTGAGAATCTCCATAGACATATAATGTTTCTGTTTTTTCTTCTTCTCCTCACTTCCGTGCAGGATCTGGTCTGGAATGCAGTCTATTATGCAAGGGGCTTTTGTCTTGTCTCAGCCATGATATTAACAGCCTAATGCTAAACAGGTTCAGAGGAAATGAGGAGAGAGAGAGAGAGAAAAAAAATGACTTACTATATTTACCCTGAAACGAGATTCAATCTGCCACTGTATTTAATGCTATATTTTTCATTATCTCACAAGCATATGTTGGAAGGGCTACAGATGATGAAGTTAGCTGCTGGGCAGAGCTATCATCAGCGCTTTCCATCTTTATTTTAATAAGAGGAATGAGCAAATTGTTTGTGACCTTTGTCAAGGGCTTTCTGAAAGACAAGAAAACTTAACTCGTAACAGAATCACTAGCCTGGAGCTCTGCTGAATATTCAAAGCCCTCGTTCTGAATAAATTGCTACACGATGGAGCTATTGTGTCTGACTGAACTGGGTTCTATGGGAAGAGTTTGCATGCTCCCTCCATTCCTGCCCCTCCTTCCGATTTATCCATGGAGGGGGAAAAAAAACTCCACTGTTGGAATCACAAAAATAATGTGCCGTTCCTTTTGATGGGTAACTGGCTATGCATCATGTGAAGTATTAATACCACTTTACAATGCCTTGGTAAGGCCACACTTGGAATACTGCATCCAGTTTTGGTCACCACGATGTAAAAAAGATGTTGAGACTCTAGAAAGAGTACAGAGAAGAGCAACAAAGATGATTCAGGGGATTGGAGGCTAAAGCATATAAGGAACGGTTGCTGGAATTGGGTATGTCTAGTCTAATGAAGAGAAGGACGAGGGGGGACAGGATAGCAGTGTTCCAATATCTCAGGGGCTGCCACAAAGAAGAGGGAGTCAGGCTATTCTCCAAAGCGCCTGCAGGCAGGACAAGATGCAACATATGGAAATTAATCAAGGAGAGAAGCAACCTAGAACTAAGGAGAAACTTCCTGACAGTTAGAACAATTAACCAGTTGAACAACCTGCCTCCAGAAGCTATGAATGTTCCAATGCTGGAAGTTTTTAAGAAGAGACTGGACAGCCATTTGTCTGAAATGGTATAGGGTTTCCTGCCTGAGCAGGGGATTGGACTAGATGACCTCCAAGTTCCCTTCCAACTTTATTATTATTATTAAGACTTTATTATTATTATTATTATTAAGCCCCTCAACTTATGACCACAGTGGAGCCCCAAAGCTCTGTTGCTAAGCGAGACATCTGTGAAGTGAATTTTGCCCCATTTTACGACCTTTCTTGCCACCGTTGTTAAGTGAATCACTGCAGTTCTTAAGTTAGCAACACTGTTGTTAAGTGAAGTAGGCTACCCCCCATTGACTTTGCTTGTCAGAAGGTCACAAAAGGGGATTGCGTGACCCTGGGACACTGCCACCGTCATAAATACGAGCCAGTTGCCAAACATCTGAATTCTGATCACGTGACCATGGGGATGCTGCAATGGTCTTAAGCTTGAAAAATGGTCATAAGTCAGTTTTTTCAGTGCTGTTGTAACTTTGAGCAGTCACTAAATCAGCTGTTGTTAAGTCGAGGACTACATGCATTATGCTCTGGACCACATCATTTCCGATAACCATATTACAGTAGTACTCTAAGAGAAGGAGGTAGAATTTGCAATGAGAACATGGGTAAACCATGTATGCAAGTCAAGAGAAGTTGACTTTGTAGCAGATGACCTGCCATGTTGTTGTTCAGTTGCTAAGTTGTGCCTGACTCTTTGCGACTCCATTGACCAGGGATCTTCAAACTTGGCCCTTTTATGACTTGTGGACTTCAACTCCCAGAATTCCTCAGCCAGCGTGCCTGGTTGAGGAATTCTGGGAGTTGAAGTCCACAAGTCATAAAAGGGCCAAGTTTGAAGACCCCTGCCATAGACCATAGCATGCAGACCTCCCTGTCCTCCACTCTCTCCCTGAGTCTGCCCAAACTCATGCTCACTGTGTCAATGATGCTATCTAACCATCTCATCCTCCGCCATCCCATTTCTCCTTTTGTCTTCCATCTTTCCCAACATCAGGGTCTTTTTCCATTGAATCCTTTCTTCTCATTTGGTGGCCAAAGTATTTGAGCTTCAGCTTCAGTAGCTGTCCAAAACAGTTGGCACTACATTCTTTTAGGATTGATTGATTTGATTGCCTCGCAGTCCAAGGGACTCTCAAGGGTCTTCTTCAACAGACCTGTCACGGGCTCACCAAAGAACTATTCCAGGAGATAGGATGAATTCCACAACTCCAATCCTAACCGGTAAGATGAGTAATTTCCTTCTAGATATGTGGATATCTCAAAACAGGTCCCCCGTCTAATGTAGATGGCAGGAGCTGCACATGTAATTGATGACCAGATGAAATCTAGAAACAAAACTCATTGGGAATAAAGGATTATTATTCTGAAATAAGCCACAGTAACAAACAACCAAGTCTTGATAAAGCTCTGAAAACTCACAGCAAACAGCCATCAGCTCCATGCTCTGGTATGTTGGAAGAACATCTGTTTGACAGCCCTTTGCCTTTTGGCCTTGCCCAACCAGCTGCCTCTTTCTCTGTTGGACTCACAGTGATTGACTTTAGGCAGCTGTGGCGATGAACTGCAAGCCCTGAAATTCATTGCTGAAATCTTTCTTCTGCCATGAAGAAGAAAGCTGTGGGAAAATCTGTTGAGGTTTCCCCAACTGCAATGGAGTCATTATAGGATTGACCTATGCTGGAAGAAGGGTTGAGCTCATGTAGCTGAAATAAGTTGAGCTCATGTAGCTGAAATAGAATAGCTATTTCAAGCTTATTAGCTCTCATCAGCTAGCCATACCCTTTATGGGATTCGAATCTGAGCAGCCTGCATACTAGGCAGTTGTATTAACCTCCAGGCCACCAGCTCTCCTCCCCTTGGTCTTCCGTCTGCCATCTTGTTTTGCTCACAGTTAATAGTTTGCCTGCAATTCCTGACTGGACACAGGAAGTTTGTTTCAATTCTACTGGCTTCAATTGATTGTGTTGGATGCTCAGACCATGAGGAATGATCTCCCGAACACCAGGAGACAGTAGATGAACCATTTCTCTACTTTTTTGTACAGTTTCTGTCTCTTGCGCGAAACCATCTGTTCCTAAGCTACAAGGGCTGAATAGAAGGTATAAACCTGGTGTTGCATTGATATAGTCCTTCCATTGTTTTTGGCTTGATTTGTGACTCCTTGGATGTTCTCCAGGCCTTCTTAGCCCAGCCAAGGTTGCTGTCATCTGGCGTAAATGCCATATGTTAGGATTCAGTTGATATATTACCTAAAAGGTCACAAATCATTTCGCCGTGTCTCTTTTTACAGTCCTCTGATTAGAAATATTTATGCAAATGGGCTTTCTGAAGAGAAATGGCACTCGGTGTTAGGCAACAATATGTGTGTTGGGTGTAATGAGGTGCTTTGACTCATCCATGTTGTTGCCTCAGAAACAATCTAAATTAACAGTAATGAAAAAAAATAGCACCATACTCTCCTCTGGGCCTTCTCTGAGGAAAAAAAAACCCTCTATGTTGATCCTAGATTACATTTTTTTCCAATGTTGGGCTGCTCCTGACTGGGATAATCAAGAAAAATAAACCCAGATTGGGAAAATTCCAAGGGCAAAAATAATTCATTGTGGGTCATATTTAGTTCTTCAGAATAACTGTCAGTCCTTTGAAGGAGACCAGACTAGAAAACCAAAATTATGAGTGCTAACACTACTTTTATATAACAACAACAACAACAACAACAACAATAATAAGATACACAGCTGGAATAGTGGACTGGACTCAAGCAGAACTAAAAGCAATGGATAGGAAGACCAGAAAAATAATGACAATGAATCATGCCCTTCATCCACGCAGTGACATTGACAGACTCTATCTACCAAGGCAAATAGGTAGGCGTGGAATGCTGCAAGTACATCAGATGGTTGAAGAAGAAAAAATGGCTTTGGAAGAATATCTGAAGGACAATGATGAAGATGCACTGAAATTAGTATATCTGGAAGGCTTACTGACTACCGGAGAGACCAAACTGGCCTACAAGAAAGACCAAATGAAGAACAGAATAGAGGCAAGGGAAGACAAACACTACATGGCCAATACATAAAAAAATAGCTGGGAAAGCAGATAATAACAAGACCTGGCAATGACTAAGAGCAGGAAAGTTGAAGAAAGAGACTGAGGGACTAATTCTGGCTGCACAAGACCAAGCCTTAAGGACAAATGCATACATAGTCAAAATTGAGAAGACAGCAACAGACAGTAAGTGCCGCCTATGCAAAGAAGCTGAAGAAACAGTGGACCACCTGGTAAGCTGCTGCAAGAAGATCCCACAGACTGACTACAAGCAGCGGCATGACAAAGTAGCAACTATGGTGCATTGGAAGATCTGCAAGAAATATCATTTGCCTATAAGCATGAACTGGTGGGATCATAAAATAGAGAAAGTCATAGAAAATGATAAAGTTAAACTGCTCTGGGGCTTCAGAATTCAAACAGACAAGCACCTGCAACATAACACCCCGGACTTAACAATTGTCGATAAGAAAGACAAAAAAGTCTGGATAGT
>NW_015386390.1:359956-361990 GCF_001527695.2 Protobothrops mucrosquamatus
ATAGTGGAAGTGGCAGTGCCTGGAGACGGCAGAATAGACGAGAAAGAACTGGAGAAGATAACAAAGTACAAAGACCTACAAATAGAAATAGAAAGACTGTGGCAAAGGCAAGCAAGGTCCTTAGTAAGGCCTCGATAGGTAGACAAAAATGCCAAATCCAGTCTAAACATCTGGCTGACAGTGCAATGATCAATAATAATAATAATATCTAAAATTTCTCAAATTACCTTTCTGCTTTGGACTCAAATTTGTGATGGGATATTAGGAACTTGCTTCAATATTCAATCAGAAGCTAGCAGGCATCTGCTTTATTTTGGATTCCTGCATTATACAGGGCCTGGGATTCCATAGTCCAAATGTCCAGTTAAGTTCTATGATTTACCTTTTGCATATATTTTTAAGATGACAAACACAGACAGAATGTGTCTTTTAAATGACAAGCCTATAGCACTTGTAACGATGCATCTTTATAATCTATTGGAAATTTATTCATTATTTATTTTGGTTTGTTAAATTATATCCTACCTGATCTCAAGAACATTTAGGTGGCTAAAGTGCGGATTTATTTTATTTTATTCCTCCCCACCCCAAAAACAAAACAAAACATAGGCAAACTGGGCTGAAAATGAAGATTTTCCGCAGGTCAGACTGGGTTTGAACTAGGATTCTTTCTCAGTCTTTCCAACAGCTTAATCAATACAGTGACACTAATTTTGTTTTCATGCAATTTTTCTTGGATAAAAATAACCAGTAGGACATTTAACACAAAATTGCTTGCTTTAAAATAAAAAAAAGTTTTAATAACTCAGTATAATGGATACACTGAGTGCTTTTGTACCGGATACCTATTCCTTGTGTGGCCAAATAAAACTCCCTTTTTATGATCCTGCAATCCCTTAATTTGAGGTAGAGACCAGGCGACTTTTCTATTCTGTTCTGTTCTGTTTTGCTCTGTCCTATTCTATTTCCTGTTCTCTTCCTCTTCCTCTTCCTCTTCCTCTTCCAATCCTATCCCATCCCATCCCATCCCATCCCATCCCATCCCATCCCATCCCATCCCATCCCATCCCATCCCATCCTATCCTATCCTATCCTATCCTATGGTTGTTTGCACAATATTTAGACTGCCAGATATTTAGACTGAATTTGGCATTTTTATCCACTTAGCAAGGACTTGAGATAGGCAGATGTTTTATGGTGTTACAGGTATCATCACAGTTCCAAGTAAAACTGCCTTTTGCAATTGTCTGATGGCGATTTGATCAAGGCCAATGGTGTTCCAGTGATGCCCCAAGTATTTTGGGATTGCTCCCAAGGCACCTATCACTTCTGGCACTACCCTTGCTTTCTTTTGCCACTCTCGTTCTATTTGCAGGTCTTTGCCTTTTGTGATTTTTTTCTCCAGTTCTTTCTCTTCTCTTCTGCTGTCTCCAGATAGTGGAGCCACCTCCACTATTACTATGTATTAATGTTTGTTCCTAATGCCACTCTAAATAATAAATAAGCAGACGGTAGTGGTGGGCAAAAGGGAAAAATATAGGTAGAAAATTCACACCCGTATGTCCCAAAGGCACTTTCCCAAAACTGAAGAAGCTTCTTGGATGAGAAGCGAAATGTCTTCAAGGAAGAACAAAGTCCAAGTTGCCTTTTGATAAAGCGCCTGTGGGACAACCATGACCTGGATGACTGAGAATCTCCATAGACATACACATAGGTCAGGGGTAGGCAACCTTGTCTTTTTTATGACTCATGGACTTCAACTCCCAGAATTCCTGAGTCAGCTATGCTCAGCTTGGAAACCTCTCCCTTTCCCTCAGCATGGCTGGCTCAGGAATTCTGGGAGTTGAAGTCCACAAGTCATAAAAGAGCCAAGGTTGCCTACCCCTGACATAGGTATATATAAGTGCAGCAGGAAGCCTAAAGTAGCATTGAGGTTGGGTTAGTGCAGGGGTAGGCAACCTTGGCTCTTTTATGACTCATGGACTTCAACTCCCAGAATTCCTGAGCCAGCATGGCTCAGCTTGGAAACTCTCC
>NW_015386390.1:362094-370052 GCF_001527695.2 Protobothrops mucrosquamatus
TCTGGGAGTTGAAGTCCACAAGTCATAAAAGAGCCAAGGTTGCCTACCCCTGACATAGGTATATATAAGTGCAGCAGGAAGCCTAAAGTAGCATTGAGGTTGGGTTAGTGCAGGGGTAGGCAACCTTGGCTCTTTTATGACTCATGGACTTCAACTCCCAGAATTCCTGAGCCAGCATGGCTCAGCTTGGAAACTCTCCCTTTCCCCTCAGCATGGCTGGCTCAGGAATTCTGGGAGTTGAAGTCCACGAGTTATAAAAGAGCCAAGGTTGCCTACCTCTGGGTTAGTGGATGTTTATTTACATGTTCAACATGGAAGTGTGTACAAAGAGTTGTCCAACTTTCTCCAGGAGCTCAGGTCAGCTTTGGAGGGAGCCGTGGGATCAAGTCTCAGCAGATTATACTGGAGATCAGCGCGATTGGCTGCCACTGATTTCACTGACATCTGTCCCCACAGTGAGACAAGCTGCAAACATGAATTATTGACGACGTACACACACGGATCTGTGTCATGATTACACCAAACAATATACTCTGCCGTACTCTTGAGAACTGAACGCACGGAGCTTGGCAGCCAGCTGCTTTAACCCTTTTCCCACAAGCTGTTCCCATCTCTTCCGGCGCTCCGAGTTCTCCGGTGTGTGAACAATACAGAAATTGTGGTAAATACGGATTCCTAATAATTATGTAAGCGGCACCGAAGCCACGGAAAGGCAATCGTATGGGTTAGCTTTCGTCGGTGGCCTTCAAACCATCTCCAAACATTGAATTACTTGTGCGGATAATAGTGATGCAAAAAAACAAAACAAAATGGGGTTTGCCGGGAAGAAAATAACAAGCACACCGGGGATCCTTTTGCGAAATAATACAATATGCAGCTGAGGTTTGTTGGCTCCAGTCCAACGTGGGTTGCTCCGAGCTTTCTTGAAAATGTTCCAATCCAATCAAATGTTTGGCAGGGGAAGAAGGAGGATGCGTTGTGTGTATATGTGTGTTTTTAAGTGTAAATTGAGCTGACTTTTTCTGCTTGAAGAGATAATCGGTGAAATTTCAAGCACAATTCCAGCAGCTAAGTCAGAAAGCTAGAGGGGTTAAGAAATGATTCACATGAATATATATCTATATCTGTATCTGTATCTGTATCTGTATCTGTATCTGTATCTGTATCTATATCTATATCTATATCTATATCTATATCTATATCTATATCTATATCTATATCTATGTCACAAAACAAATAAATCATATTTTTACTGACATTATTAAATATCTATATCTATATCTATATCTATATCTATCTATCTATCTATCTATCTATCTATCTATCTATCTTATCTATCTATCTATCTATATCTATAATATCTATATCTATATCTATATCTATATCTATATCTATATCTATATTTTTATCTATATATCTATATATCTATCTATATATCTATATATCTATCTCATATTTATCTCTATCTCTGTCTGTCTGTCTGTCTGTCTGTCTGTCTCTCTCTCTCTCTCTCTCTCTCTCTCTATCTATCTATCTATCTATCTATCTATCTATCTATCTATCTATTTTTAAAAAAAGCTTTTATTTTTAATGTGAGAAATATATGGAAAAAGCCAAAGCACGGGAATGTAATGCACTTCACCTTTTTTCTCATAAAAATAAAACAAAGCAAAAAAAAAAGGCACAAAAATGTAGATACTAGAGAAAAGTAAGAATGCATATACATTTGTTTCTGTCCTAACTATGCACACAAAGAAAAGCAGGCTTGTAGAAAATACCTATAGAATGGTGCACATAAGTTTTGCCCCCCTTTTTTATGTATTCTATTTGTAAGCATCTGGACTGAACACGTCATGCAAAAGTAAGTTTGGAAAATTATTAAAATATTCAACAATCACTCATCTTTAGATACTTCCTCCACCTCCTTCTCCTCCCCTTCTTCCTGCTCCTCCATCTCCCTCTCCTTCTTTCTTTCTGCTTTTCTCTTCTCCTTCTCCTTTTCTTTACTCCTCCTCCCCCTCCCCCTCCCATCCTTCCCCTTCCCCCTTTTTTCCCTCCTCCTCCTCCTCCTCCTCCTCTTCCATACATTAATCTTCATTAAAACTTTTGGAAAGATACTTTATTGCTGAAGAGCAAAGGGTCAATCAAACCAGTGAGAAATAAATCAATCTGAAAATAAGTTCCTGGCTTTGAGAAGCAATGCAGCATAGTGATTAAAGTACCAATAGGCCAGTGGTGGCGAACCTATGGCACGGGTGCCAGAGGCAGCACTCAGAGCCCTCTCTCTGGGCACGCGCGCCGTCGCCCCAGTCCTAGGCCTTCAGCTGGGTTTTATAAAACCTTTTCACTTTAGGCCTCCGCCGCCGTGTGCAAAAAAAAAAAAAAAGGTTCAATCAATCAGTCAATTTCAACTTCTCGCGGAAAAAAACATCTTGCAAGGTTGGAATTGATTGATTGAACTTTTTAGTCCCACCCAGTCTGCCCTTACCACCGCAGCCACGCCCACCCAATGGGCCACACCCTCCAATGGGCCACACCCACCCGGCACCCGACGATGCATAAGTGGGTTTTGGGTTGCAATTTGGGCACTTGGTCTCTAAAAGGTTCGCCATCACTGCAATAGGCGATCAAAGGGAACAGGTCCAGTGGTGGGAGTCAAATAGGTGAACAACCGGTTCTCTGTGTGGATGCCGCTTCCGGAAGTCCATTCTGGGCCTGCGCAACAAAAAATTAGCTAACGGTTCTGCCGAAGTGGTGCGAACCGGCTGAATCCCACCACTGGCTCCAGGTCCTTCACTCGATCATGGAAGTCACTGAAATTCCACTGGAACTCATTCAAGTCAGTTTCAGCCCTTCGAAGGGAGATCTGACTCAGAAATCAGTCACGCTGGTTAATACAGGTAGTCCTCGATGTAGGACCACAACTGAGCCCCAAATTTCTGGTGTTAAGTGAGACATTTGTTAAGTGAGTTAGATAAGATAACCTTTATTGTCATTTTTTTTTTACTGTGGGCACAATGGCACACATCCAAAATGAAATTTAGTTGCCCGCTCTCAAAGTGAAACACATACATGACACACACCTAAACATACTATATACAACATATGTATAGACCCACACCCCTACATATACATAACAAATAACTATTACATACTATCCATCTTGAACATATAACGGAAGGAGGAAGCTTGAGAGTTCACAAGGTTAATGCTGTATGGAATGAAACTATGGCTGAATCTGGATGTTCTGCTTCAGATACCACGAAGCCCCCTCCTCCCAGAAGGTAACAAGGAAAACAGGTCGTGAAGAGGATGTGTAGTGTCCCAGATAATCTTACGGACCCTGCTCAAGCAACACTTCTGTGCTATGTCCTGGATGGGAGGGAGGGAACTGCCAATGATCTTTTCGGCCATCCTCACCACTCTCTGCACCGCCTTCCTGTCTGAAGCAGGGATGCTTCCAAACCAGACTGTGATGCTGAATGACAGGATGCCCCATTTTACAGTAGTTAAGTGAACCTGGCTTCCCCATTCACTTTGCTTGTCAGAAGGTCACAAAAGGGGATCACATGACCCTGGGACACTGCGACCGTCATAAATACGAGTCAGTTGCCAAGCGTCTGAATTTGGATCGTGTGACCATGGGGATGCCGCAAAGGTCATAAGTGTGAAAAATGGTTATAACTCCCTTTTTTCAACTGTTGTTGAAACTGTTGTAATTTGAGGACTCCCTCGAGGTCACCGCGATGTAAAAAAGATGTTGAGACTGTAGAAAGAGTGCAGAGAAGAGCAACAAAGATAATTAGGAGACTGGAGGCTAAAACATATAAGGAACGGCTGCTGGAACTGGATATGTCTAGTTTAATAAAGAGAAGGACGAGGGGGGACACGATAGCAGTGTTCCAATATCTCAGGGGCTGCCCCAAAGAAGAGGGAGTCAAGCTATTCTCCAAAGTGCCTGAAGGCAGGACAAGAAGCAACGGATGGAAACTAATCAAGGAGAGAAGCAACCTAGAACTAAGGAGAAACTTCCTGACAGTTAGAACAATTAACCAGTGGAACAACCTGCCTCCAGAAGCTGTGGGTGCTCCAACACTGGAGGTTTTTAAGAAGAGACTGGACAGCCATTTGTCCGAAATGGTATAGGGTTTCCTGCCTGAGCAGGGGGTTGGACTAGATGACATCCAAGGTCCCTTCCAACTTTATTATTATTATTATTATTATTATTATTATTATTATTATTATTATTATTATTATTATTATTATTATTATTATTATTATTATAGATAGCAAAAAGCAAAGATCTGAAAACCTGTAAATTCTCATATATTGTTTATTTGGTTAAACATTTTCAACCTAGCCTGCCTCCTGAGACTCTTGTAGCAAGGATGGTATAGGGTTTCCTCCTGAGCAGGGGGTTGGACTAGATGACCTCCAAGGTCCCTTCCAACTTTATTGTTATTGTTATTGTTATTGTTTGTTCCGGAGCACCACAGTCGCATTGCAGACTCTCAACCATTCCTGGACTCAAATAATAGTTGAGCTTTGTCCCATCACAATGTCCCATCACAATGTCCCATCACAATAAGAATCTATCTCATTAACATGAACCTTCCCTTTACTCCCCCAGCTCCTTAATACTGTTTATTTGTAATCCTCCCCTGCGATAAATTGCAAAACAAAGAAGCTGTCTGTTAAGGCCCCAGCAGGATGGGAGAGGGGGAAAAAATGGAGGCTTATGCAGCAATCAAACTTCAGGGAGCATCCAACTTCCGTGGGGTCGAAGTAATTATAATCCAGCTTTCGGAGACAGCTTCTTGTATCAGAAGCCTAACAGGAATATTCCGGGCTTGATCATAACGGATTATTTATTCTAAATATACTCCAAGTAATTGTATAGCTCATGTCCAGCAGGTCAGGATTACAAATTTCATTAGACTTTTCGGAGATTGCAAGCCTTCAGACAATTGCTGTAAGTCCATCTAAGAGGAAAAACCGTTTCCTCAACACGGGAGGCAAGAGGTTCGGTAATATTGCTTTCTCTAAGATTCAATTTCATTACTGGGGGAGGGAGAGGAGGAGTGGAAATCCTTCTTTATCTTGTTTTTAGTGGGAGAGATCAGGTGTGACAGGCGGATTACACCCTCCTAAGCAGCCCACTTAGAGGAGGCTGGATCCAGTTTCTAAGGGAGCAGTTGACTGGCATGGTACAGTTTGTCCTAGGCCAGTGATGGCGAACCTTTTAGAGACCGAGTGCCCAAAAACCGCCCCCTGTCCCCACTCCGCCTCCCGCCCTGCCTGCTCCACCCCGCCTGCCCCCTGCCCTGCCCACCCACAGGGCCACGCACCGCCTCCATGGCCCACTGCAGATCGCCCAGGCAGCCCTGCAGCGCCATGGCAGCCACGCCCTCCGCCCACACCCCACAGCATTATCTGCACGCTATGGGGCATGAGGGCGGAGACTTGTCCCTGCTGCCCGGCTATGTCCTTGGCTGCGCTTCTCCATGCAGGCTGTGCCTGGGGGTGATTCTCCTCCAGGGGGGGCTGCTGGTGAGGAGGGGGCCGCGGGGGGAGGCGGGGCTGGGGCAACGGCACGTGTGCCCACAGGGAGGGCTCCGAGTGCCGCCTCTGGCACGCGTGCCATAGGTTCGCCACCACTGTCCTAGGCTGTACTGGAGCTCTCAGACACCCAACGAGAAGCTAAAAATAATGGTGTACAGAATTACAAGAGAACCTTGGAAGTCTTCTGGTCCAAACCTTTGAATGGTATAGGACAGGGGTCCTCAACTTTGGCAACTTTAAGACTTGTGGACTTCAACTCCCAGAATTCCTCAGCCAGCAAAGCTCAAAGAGCCACTTGGACCGTTTCCCAGAGAAAAGAAAACACTGGGGGCCGCAAAACATGCGCGCCCAAGGGGGGAAGCTTAATTGAAGAGTTTAATTAAAAAGAAATAAAGGCTGCTGTGCATGAGTTCTCTCTCTCTCTCTCTCTCTCTCTCTCTCTCTCTCTCTCTCTCTCTCTCTCTCTCNGTCACCATCAGAAGTTATCAAGGCCAAGGCTTCGGTTGCCAGAGCACCTCCCACCTTCCATTTTTGTTCATCAAATGACAGCACGCCTCACCTTCAAATGTCCTACTCGGCTTCTTGGTGGCGCCTGGTGCCTCCGAAAGGCATATGGAACGTTCAGAGCTTTGCGGTAAAAAGGTTTAGGTGAAGCCAAGGACAGTCCGTGCAGATCAGGCGAGGCCTTGCCAATAACTGGAGTGGAAGAATTTCTGCCCATCCTATGGGACAGAAGAAGGATTCCTTCTGAAAACCAGCTTGTAAGTTAACAGAATAACGGAGTTGGAAGGCACCTTGGAGGTCTTCTAGTCCCACCCCCTGCTCAGGCAGGAAATCCTATACCAGGAGTCTTCAAACGTGGCCCTTTTAAGACTTGTGGACTTCAACCCCTAGTTTTCCTCAGCCAGCGTGCCTTCTTTAATCGTAAATGCACACATATTTTTTTTAGAATTCATGAAACCTTGCAACTCTCTTGCACATGATAATATATCCATCTTGTTTCTCAGTAGCTTCACTGTGGCTACACAGTGGTCGTAACTTAGACTTATTAGACTGCTCATGATATGTGCAGACCTCTGTTCTAGAAGACCTTAAATTGATAATGAACATAGGTCTTCAAGTCTGATCATGCAGCGTTGTCTCTGAGGACCTACTGAGTGATTTAGACATTTGAGATGATATTATTATTATTATTATTATTATTATTATTATTATTATTATTATTATTATTATTATTATTATTATTATTATTGTTGTTGTTGTTGTTGTTGTTGTTGTTGTTGTTGTTGTTGTTATCTCTGGTACTGTTCTCAAAGTGGAAATAATTAATTTTTTGGGTGTTGCTTGAAATGTTCACGAAAAGCATTTATTTTCTCTATTCTGATTCCTTCTGTCTTCAAGCTTGATGTAGATGTATGCTTTTAATAGCTATTGCGCACACGTGCGCGTGCGCACACACACACACACACACACACACACAATGTACTGTGTATTTCACACCTACAAATATTTCATTTTTGGCCTTTGCTTTCTTCTCCCCCCTCCTTTTATGGAGGGGTCAAGTCCAGCATTTCCTCCAACTGTGCCAATTATTTCATCCTTCAACACGTAGTCACCCGAGGGCTACAAAAAGCCGTATGGCTTAAAAGGATGGTCAGATGTAAATTCTCTGAAAAAGCTGGTAAAGCAGGCTTGCTGCAATGAGTGGCTGAATGTAACTCTGAGGAAGGGAGGATGATTAGGTACATGATAACTGCCTACTAGTATTTCAGGGGCTGTCACAGAGAAGAGGGGACTGACTTATCTTCCAAAGCACCAGAGGACAGGACGAGAAATAATAGTTGGGAAGCTTGTTAAAGAGAGATTCAACCTAGAAGTAAGGAAAATTTTCTGGTAGTGAGAACAAGTAATCAATGGAAAAGCTTGCCTCCTGGAGTTGTGGGTGCTCCATCACTGGAGGTTTTGAAAAACATTTGAGGGGTGGTGGTATAAGGTCTCCTGCCTTGAGGACTAGAAGACCTTCAAGATCCCTTCCGTCCTTATGATTCCATGTCCTATGTTCTATCTGCTAAGCCATTGTGATTGAATAGTCCTATGTAATCTATTGGGGCAGCCCCAAAATTGGGAGACCCATCATGTGATAGCCGGGGTGGCAGTTGAGACCCCCAGACTTATGGTCTTGGGGGATTTCAATCTTCCATCAGTGGGTGAGACGTCGGCGGCAGCTCAGGAGTTCTTGGCTTCCATGACGGCCTTGGACTTGACCCAATTAATACATGCCCCCACTCACACGGGTGGACACACGTTGGATCTGATTTTTGTCTCAGGCCAGTGGCAGAATGATCTGGTATTAGGGGAGATAGTTATTGAGCCCCTGTCATGGTCAGATCATTCTC
>NW_015386390.1:371813-403130 GCF_001527695.2 Protobothrops mucrosquamatus
ATAATAATAATAATAATGTATGCTTCTCTTGAGTGTGAGACTTTGGCAGGTTCTACAGACCTACAAAGCAGAATTTTTACAGCTATGTTGTGCTTCCACACTGGCTTCACGTTAGTGAAACGTTGAAGCATTTTAACACATATTTAGCACTGTTATATGAAATGGTAATCCCAGCGGTTCTATTATATAGCTAGAAGATTCTAAGGACATTGCTTCAGCAAGTAGCAGCTCCTAGATGACCTTGGGTGATTTTAAGAAGCTAACCAGGGTTGGGTCTGGATAGTACTTAGAAGGGAGAACACCCATGTTGATGGTATAGGACAGGGGTAGGCAACCTTGGGGCTCTTTTATGACTCGTGGACTTCAACTCCCAGAATTCCTGAGCCAGCATGGCTCAGCATGGAAACCTCTCCCTTTCCCCTCAGCATGGCTGGCTCAGGAATTCTGGGAGTTGAAGTCCACCAGTCATAAAAGAGCCAAGGTTGCCTACCCCTGTCCTAGTCCAACAACTTTACTACTCTGCCACACTGGCTGAGTTGCCTCTGCCTCCTTTGGAGAAAGAGGTTATTAGAGTTTCTGAAAATTAATTTTTTTTTAAAAAAAATCTTAAGTTCTGATAATACCGGTGGTGGGATTCAAATATGTGAACAACTGGTTCTTTGTGTGGATGCTGCCTCTGAAAGTCCATTCTGGGCATGGGCAACAAAAAATTAGCTACCGGTTCTACCGAACTGGTGCGAACTGGCTGAATCCCACCACTGGATAATACCCATGTTACTTAATTGAGATTTCAAGTTATGATCATTATGTTTGTACAGCTTCATAGCTATGACTTTATCAAATCTATCATGTGTTTGTCTATCTGTCTCTATCTGTCTGTGTATCATCTCTTTCTCTCTCTCTCTCTCTTTCTCTCTCTCTCTCTCTCTCTCTCTCTCTCTCTCTCTCTCTTTATATATATATATATATATATGTGTGTGTGTGTGTGTGTGTGTGTGTGTGTGTGTGTGTGTGTGTGTGTGTGTGTTTCAAAATTTGGATTGCTAACAAAGAATTAAGGGAGAACTGGAATAGCCATTTCGAACTTTTTAGTTCTTTTCAACCAGACATACCCTTCTGAGATTCGAACCTGGGCTGTCTGTATGTTAGGCAGATGTATTAACCTCTAGGCCACAGGCTCTTTCTCACTTTCTCCCATATTTGGGCCGACAGGGTGCACCAAACTCAAGATATATATATATATATACACACACGCACGCACACATACATATACATATACATATATACACACACACATACACATACGGTATATATATACAGTATAATTGCTCTATCTATCTATCTATCTATCTATCTATCTATCTATCTATCTATCTATCTATCTATCTATCTATCATCTAACTGTTTTCTTGCTAATCTTTTACTCTTTTTTAAGAGTGACTCCCTTTCAAAAATATCAACCAGTCAGTGAAGGTTCTTTGAAGAAAAAAAAATGACTGCTCGTGTAAACAATTAATGGTTGTTAAGCATGGCAGTGTATATTATGACAAACAACACATGCTACATTATGCCAGCTGGTGTAATGATGTGATAATGTCTGACTCATTAACTCTGGCACACAGTTTACGATGCCCTTCTATGACAGGATTAATTGATTCACACATACATTAAAACAAAAATAACTAAATGGAAATTCAGCTGGAAGCTTGGCTCCTCACTTGCCACAAACCTCCACTAGTAGTTACAACTCAAGGGTAACATCCCTTTTACCACATGGACTCTAGCACCGGCAACCGGTCTTTGATATGGTAGGTATGGATCAATAGATGTTTGGATTTAAATGCAAGGTGTTTATTAGGGTTTCCAAATTTGGGGAATTAAAAATGTCCTACGTTTTAATAATACCCATATTGTTTACTTACTAATATTACATATTAGCAGTGGTGGGATTCAAATATGTGAACAACCGGTTCTCTGTGTGGATGGCACTTCCGGAAGTCCATTTTGGGCCTGGGCAACAAAAAATTAGCTACCGGTTCTGCCGAAGTGGTGCGAACTGGCTGAATCCCACCACAGCATATTAGTAAGGAGAGTAACAAGCAAGTACTGAAATGCATAACAACAGGCAAATCACTAGGGGAAAAAAATGTCAAAACTGCATCTCAGTTACTTTGGCCGTGTCAAGTGGAGGAATTCACTGGAGAAAACAATCATGCTTGGAGGAGTTAGCGGTAAAAGGAAACCAGGCCGCTAAAGGACATGGTGGCTGGACACCATCAAAGTTGACACAAGACAGAGCATAAAACAACTCAAAAGAAGTAGTGCAAAATCGGATGATTTGGAGAAACCTGACCCACAGAATCGCTGAGAATCGGACTTGATGGAATGGATAACATCATCATATTACTTAACTGTGACTTCACTATATTTAATAATAATAATAATAATAGTAAAGTTGGAAGGGACCTTGAAGGTCATCTAGTCCAACCCCCTGCTCAGGCAGGAAACCCTATACCATTTCGGACAAATTGCTGTCCAGTCTCTTCTTAAAAACTTCCAGTGTTGGAGCATTCACCGCTTCTGGAGGCAGGTTGTTGCACAGATTCATGGCTAGTTTCAATATCCTTGGTTTTCTGAGCTGCATGAAGTTGCTCAGATCATGCATGGAGAGAATGGGAAGAATATAAGAAGACACGATGGTCCCCTAAGGTTAAAATGGTATTGTCCATTGAATGAAAGAATCACATGGATCAAATGCAGGATTGGCCTGGCCCAACTGATGGATAGAGGGAGGCAATATTTTAGTAGCAGATGAGAAAGGCAGCAGATAATAACTCTCAAACTCTTCCTGCTTGAAGGACAGAGCTACATATTCCATCTGGAGAATTTGGACCGGTCCAGAGAAATGAATTCCAAAGAAATGTTTGGAATGTTATAACGATTTGTCAACTTGCAAAGAGAAGCTTTTTAAAGTCATGCATCCTTAAATATCCTCAGCAGCTGTTATCTGGATATGAATAAATCTTTCCATCATATTCCTTTTTTAATACACGCACAGAGTCCTTTTTCGTATACATATAAATACCACGTATTTATTATTTATTTTTCTTAGACAACCTTATCTAAGTGATACTCTGGGAAAAAGAAAATCTCAACAACTTATTTTTATGGAACTTAAAATACCCACATTGATTTTTACTATTTGCCCCAATATGCAGTAATGGGTGAACTTTTCTATTAAAGGCTTGTAGATACCAACAGACTGCATTTGTTAAGGTAATTGCACCATGGTGGAGTTTTATTTTGATGGATTACAACGTTTTCCTTTTGAAGAAATTTGTAGCAAAATTCATTGATATTCCTAGATGTCTTCTGCCCTATTCTTGGCTCCCTAAATGAATGTATCACTTATCAAGCAAGCATAGAGCGCCATATAATGCACAGATAATATGGTAGAATATTGCTGCAATGATCATGCCCTCTGGGGTCTTTCAAGGTCACAACGATCCTTCTGCATCTCTGTTTTAACCACAAACATTTGTAGCAGGATTCAAGGAGTGGCTCAGCCAGTAACCAACCACACATATCTGTCAATCATTGTCTGTCTGTCTGTCTGTCTGTCTGTCTGTCTGTCTGTCTATCTCTATTGTCATCTTTCTATGTACCAGCTCTCTCTCTCTCTCTCTCTCTCTCTCTCTCTCTCTCTCTCTCTCTCTCCGTCTCCCTCTCCCCCTACCCCTATCCCTGTCTGTCTGTATCTATTTATTTATCTATTTATCTGTCTATCTATCTATCTATCTATCTATCTATCTATCTATCTATCTATCTATCTATCTATCTATCTATCTATCATCTATCTATCTATATCTAGATAATAGATATCTTAAGAGAGAGATGATAGCTACCTAGATAGCTAGATTAGCTAGCTAGCTAGCTACCTAGTTTTCATCTATCTATCTATCTCTATTGTCATCTATGTAGCTATCATTATCTATCTATCTATCTATCTATCTATCTATCTATCTATCTATCTATCTATCTATCTATCTATCTATCTATCATCTAGATAATAGATAGATATCTTAAGAGAGAGAGATGATAGCTACCTAGATAGATAGATTAGCTAGCTAGCTAGCTAGCTACCTAGTTTTCATCTATCTATCTCTATTGTCATCTATGTAGCTATCATTATCTATCTATCTATCTATCTATCTATCTATCTATCTATCTATCTATCTATCTATCTATCTATCTATCTATCTATCTATCTATCTATCATCTAGCTAGCTAGCTATCATCTAGCTATCTCTATCTTGGGATACATATGTGCCTACTCTTGAAATTATGAAGCAGCCCCATAATGCCTTGAAATATGTAGTACCATAGTAAAATATACTCTGGATTCCCAGAAGGGAGGGGCTGCATTCTAGAGGACCAAGAGACAGCAAAGTTTAGATAGTTTGGTCAGGAGGAAAAGTGTTAAGAAGGCTTCTTCCTAGCCATTCTCAGAGTGTATCTTTAATGATGCAAGTAGTTATTTTGCTTTGGGAACATTTCTGTCTATAGGTGAGGAACAATAAAGGGTACTGCTTAGAAGTAACTCAACATGTCTTTCTTGATTTGGGGGCTGACAAAATACTTCTCTTCTTATTCAGAAGAGGGTGATGGAGCTACTTGAACCGGAAGTATTTCACCTGTCCAAAATCAATGACATCCTGGTTGCTTCTAGACCTGGAACTTAATCTACTGGATTCTTGTGCCGGGAGAATGTCGTTTTTGCATACAATGCTTCTTGAGCCCATTGAGAAATTGCAGAAAATTTGGTGCAAAGGTTTGTGTTTCCAATACACATTTAAAATATTGTCACATTAAGGCAGACATGTCAAACACAAGGCCCGGGGGCCGGATGCGGCCCGCAAAGTGGTTTCATGTGGCCCGCGAAGCCATCCTGGAAACAGTGAGGGAATGGCCCCTGCTACCTTGGCCCTGGCCCAGGCCGGGCGGGAGCCAATGTACAATTTTGTGGTGGCCATCTATGCTGAAACGCATTCAGTCTTAGCTCCACAAGGCCGTCTGGAAACAGCAAGGAACCAGCCCCAGCTGCGTCTGCCCCGCCTCCTGGGTGCATGCTGGGGAGGTGTCACCCTTTGTGAGGAATGAAGAAATGCACCATCGCCTGGAAGTGGACAGCAAATGGCCCTTGCCTACTTCACATATCTGGCTTGATAGGCTCTGCCCTGGTCCCACCCCTTTCTGCCAGAGACCCTCAGATCTGTCCCACTCCTGCCCAGGCCCCCACAGGCACCCTTGACACGAATGATATAGAGCTGGTCACGCCCACACAGTAGGGCACACCCACTCCATCCACGCTCACCCAGTAGGCCGCACCCACCCTGGCAACACCCCCCCACCCCCCCGAGGGCAATCACAATGCTGATGCGGCCCTCAATGAAATTGAGTTTGACACCCCTGCATTAAGGCAAACAATGAGGCCCGTGAAGGTCATTATTACCTTCCTTGCAGAAGGCAGGAGATTAAATAATTCAGTAAGACCTTGGCTTGTTCCCTCACTATGCCAGAGAAATGGTGTCATCAACCATCTCTTGCTATTCATTCCTGAGGAGGAGCTGGCACCAAATGTTTCTCTCTGAAAAGGTGGTAGCCCAGGTTATACTCTGTAATGGATCCAGAGAACAGCTGGACAGATGCAACCTGTCAAAGCATGCAGTGAAGATCAATGAAACACCGTATTCTTTGCTCAGTGGCACAGAAATAGCACTTTATCAGCATCCCTAATTACACTCAGCTTTGCATTTTGAAGTGGATGCGTGCCTCACCACCTTACATTGCGTTGAAGATCCTGGAGCTCATCGTTGAAGTAATAATTCCAGGAAAAATTCTACTTATTGGGCTTGGATTAAGAGATGGTTTGGTTTGTAATGCACAACTCTGTTATGCCCAACCTCTTTTCCACCATAAGTTATGGTCAGATGCCCTGGAAAAATCTTCATTTCACAATCTTCAGTTGTTGAGTGTTGTTACGGAGCCTGAATTAAGATGCTTTGTAACTCAAGCCCAGGCAGTTAACTCAACGGAAATGGTTTTAAACAAATATTTAATCCGGGAATTCTTAACAAAACTCACAATTCTGAAGAGGCATCCAGATGCTGTACATTTGTCCATTTAGGTAGGTAGAAACAATAATTCCGCCATATCAACTCTAGCATGAATTAAGATGATGTCTCTCCTCATGCATTCCCATGCTCATTTTAGACAAAGACAAAAGCATTCCTTCCAAGCTGGCACGTAGCCAGGATATCCTGTGATGAACTTAATAGCCCCTCCCACTGACTTGTTAACATAGGATTCACTGAACAACTAAAACTACATTACCTGTAAGCCATCTCTTAAGGAGACAGCGCTTAACCCTTTAAATGCCAAACATTCTAACATACAGTTCTCATAGCTAATACATCTTCTGGCCAGGTGATTACATTACCGGTCCAGCACAAGTGTGGTAATCCAGTTCTGAATGGACACAGTCTTTTGCCCAGTTGTTTCATTGCAATGATACGCTTTGTTAAAAAAAACAACAACAAAGATAACCCCAGAGTAATTTTATTGTTAAGAATTTCTGTTTCTCAGGTATGCTATCTGTTCAAAGATTGGGGTCTTTTAAGAGATTGATTGGTTTCAAGGTCACCTGATTCTATGTAGGATTTTCATGCTCAGTAAAAGAAGCCAAATGAGAAGGATAGACGGAGAAGGAAATAACTAAAAAGTGA
This sequence comes from Protobothrops mucrosquamatus, assembly GCF_001527695.2. Taxonomy (NCBI): domain Eukaryota; kingdom Metazoa; phylum Chordata; class Lepidosauria; order Squamata; family Viperidae; genus Protobothrops; species Protobothrops mucrosquamatus. The sequence goes on from NW_015386390.1 coordinate 378,599, forward strand.
GAAAGATAATGTATTTAACTAGAAACTCAGTTAAATCTTAACTACAGATTTATTTAGTATAGATTGACTCCCTCGTCTTTATGGCAATTCCAATATCTAAGGGGTTGTCGTAAAGAAGTGGGGGTAAATCCATTCTCCAAAGCACCTGAAGGCAGGACAAGAAACAATATATGGAAACTAATCATGGAGAGAAGCAACCTAGAACTAAGGAGAAATTTCCTGACAGTGAGAACGATTAATCAGTGGAACGACTTGCCTCCAGAAGTTGTGGGTGCTCCAACACTGGAGGTTTTTAAGAAAAGACTGGACAACCATTTGTCTGAAATGGTATAGGGTTTCCTGCCTGAGCAGGGGGTTGGACTAGATGACCTCCAATGTCCCTTCCAACTCTGTCATTCTGTTATATTGTTATATTTAAAAAAATAATACTAGGACTTGAATGTGACACATTATGTGCTAATATCTTAAGTAGCAATGAAGGATTATGCCAAGTTCAGTTTTGTTCCATTTCTCATTTTACATGACCATAAAATTATCTTACTCCTTTATCTCTTTCTTTCCTTGTAAAATTATATGCATTTTCTAATATTTACAATGGCTTTGCCATGGCTCTTTCCCACAGAAACTTCCCATTTATATTCTTCTTCTTCTTCTTTTTTTTTAGTGTTAACGTCTATCAAAAAACTATGAAAGGTATGAATTTCAGCAGAAGGTACATTTCTGTTATGGGCACCTGAAAATATGAATTGAATTCAAAGCTAAAGAATGGAAAATTTATGTAGTTGAAGGTCCAAGGACGAAAACTAGGCTAGACTAGATAACCAAGGTGCATAAGGTTCCTATCATCTTTAGAGATAGATATTTGGAAAGGAATGCCAATAAAGACGCCACCATCTTGGTATCGTCAGTATAAAAAAACATAGAAATCTCTCCTGGTATTTGGTTAATACTACTAGTGCCTCACTGAGATGGGCTGTTGAGCAGGGGGTTGGACTAAAAGACCTCCAAGGTCCCTTCCAGTTCTATTCTGTATATTATTCTGTTATTCAGACCATGTTTTCAGCAAAGGGAGAGTTTGCAAGCACCCTGTCAAAAGATGTCTCTGTGTCAAGCACCGGGATGAGCATAAAGACTTATTTATTGCAATCTTACGCTCTCTAAGAATCTGAACTACTAATGGTCAAAGGAAATTAGCCGGAGTTAAGAAAGGAATTCCTAGTGGGATGGACTTAAATCTCTTGTGGGCACACAGGGACTCATGACTGATGATGCATTTGACCCCTCCCTCAGGCTCAGTTTGGTCATCTCCTACACCAGGGGTGTCAAACTGCTAGCCCGCGGGCCGGACGCATCACAACGAAACCGCGCCCACCCCATTGCCGGCAATGGGGGAAAAGCTCCGCTACGTCACGCGATGTCACGCAACGTCGTGAGTTTGACATGTCTGTCCTACACTCTTTGTAGTGTTGGACAAGTAGAGGACATTTCTCATTATGTTTCCAATGTCCTGTTTACAATGAGACTGGTGGCAAAGTATTGTTGACAGTGTGAACTCAGGGTCTGGGATTTTGAAGTTTTGAACTATGTTCTTGCGGATATAGTATGTTTCCAACTGTTCGCAACTGGGTTGCTACTTTTCTTCGGCTATCATGTAAACTTAGAAATACTTATGTTCTTAGTTGTAACTCTAGCTTTCTTGTTTTAGCCTTCTTACTTCTAACACTAGCCTTTTAATTATTGAAGTTGATCATTTAAATAATTATAATTTAATTATTATTTGTTTTATTTCATTTCACAATTCTACATTTCTACGGTTAATTTTAGGGTGTGTGATCTCTCATAACCTATGGCAATTACCTTTAGTAACATTAGAGCAATGTTACTAAAATACAAGAGATTGGTACTGTAGTATCTTTCAAGTTTGACATATTTTACTAAAAGGCATAAGCTTTTGCAGGGCTTTTTTTTCTCACAGAACACCCAGAACGGAGTTCCGGCACATTTTTTGGATGGAACCTTGTAGGGTAGGCAAGGCGGGTTATATGACGTGTGTGAGTTCCAGCACCTTTTTTTTTTTTTTTTTTTTTTTACAAAAAAAGCACTGAGCTTTTGAGACCTGAAGTTCACAGTAATCTGGAAACCTTGGTCTTGGATCTTCTGACTCAGTCATGTCAAACTCGCAACATCATGTGATGTCGTGCAACGTATCAGGACTGTTTTGCCATTGCCGGCAATGGGGTGGGCACGGCTTCTGTGTGATGTGTCTGGCCCGCGGGCCGGCAGTTTGACACCCCTGTTCTAACTGATAGTGCAAGTTGGTCTTATTTCCAGATAAACCACTAGTTCACTTTATTCTGGTCACATAAATTCTTAGGTCAGCCTTCCCAAGACTCAAACTTCTTTGCAGGCTTACTTAGCATCTCTATAAATTTTACAAATACCTTCAAATCTTGGCCAAAAATATCACAGAGTACTACAACTTACAAATTCACGCATGCCCCCTCCTTCCCCTAGGTACATGTTAACGTATTTGTTATTGAAGATAACATGCTCTAGTCTGCATTACTGACCAAGATTAAACAGTTAGAATTGTTTCATGACATTGGAAAGATAACAGTCACCTATGGTGGTGGAATGGATCACACCATTAACTCAGATGGCATCTTGTGAAAAAGTGATTAATAGTCTACAGGAAAGCAAAGACAAATGAAATAAAATTACCGTTGCTTTTTTGAACTCTTCGCAATGTGGCTAATAGATTATGGTCAGCGTTGAAAACAGGAACATTTTTTCCTGATGTTAATTACTGAAGACTCTTAATTAGGGAATGGATTCGTTTCAGCCAGGATTGAATAGTGGTTTAAAACCCCTGGGTCAGCTCTTAATATATGACTTAGTATATATATTTGCGGGCTTCAGAGTATATCCGGTATCCTTATAAAAGCGTTAACATTTGGGACAACAACTGTTTCAAAGACTGATATTTCTTTTTAAAACGCACAACCTTTTTCTAACTTTTGGTGTCAGATAGCTGCTTAGGTACAGATTAATGCACTCAACTCATTTTGATTCCTTATACACAGTGCTTTTTTTGGTCATAGAACGCACCGGAACAGAGTTCCGGCACCTTTTTTTGGTGGATTTTCCAAGTTTTAAAAGTAACTTTTGAAAATTTGATGTTTGGTCTATGTGGACTTGAATCGCCCTGTTGAGCGTAGCAGATCAGCGGCAAAATCATTAAAACGGTGCATGCTGGCTGCTTGTGTGTTGAGTCCGATGCATGCGTACTTTGTCCGCGCTGGTTGTGATGGCGCTGCTCAGCTTGTGGCACTGCTCGGCTTGTGATTGGTCATGTGGTCGCGCACTGAGTGCTTACTGTGGGCGGTGACCGTTATGTTTCGGTTCACAATTGATGTGTGTGGGAGTGTGTACAGTGATTGACTACGTGCAAAAGGTAAATAATGTCTTTATTTAAAAAAAAATCGGTGAATTGAAAATCTTTTTTTAATTTTTAGTGTAAAATTTACTATGAACATTTGCTTTAAATACAATAAATTAAATTTATGTTAAGAACTGAATATATAATTTTTTAAATAAAAGATTAACAAGATGTGAGTTCCAGCACCTTTTTTCTTACAAAAAAAGCACTGCTTATACATATGTACATATATATATTGCATTCCCTATCAAAGTGGGTGGCAAATGTAAATGTTATAAAGAAAATAAAAACTACAGTGAATTGCTATATAGTCAGAAATCCAAAATTATGCATTATCTACCTTAAACCAGAACACAGAAGTTACTCCCATTTAAATATATATATATATATACACATACACATACATACACACACACACACACACACACAAACACACACACACACACACACACACATATATATATATATATATTTAAATGGCAGTAACTTCTCCTGTGTTCTGCTTTAAGGTAGATAATGCATAATTTCGGATTTCTGACTATATAGCAATTCACTGTAATTTTTATTTTCTTTATAAAATTTGCATTTGCCACCCACTTTGATAGGGAATGCTTTATTGGCTAGCCAATAGGATGAATCAGAGCATTACAAGCATTAACGTCTTGCTTAAATCCCAAAAGTGCTTTTTCAAGAGGCAACTGGACTTTGTTTTTCCTTGAAGACCTCACACTTCTCAGCAAAGAAGCAATTCTCAGAGAGAGTGCTAACGACCAGATGACTGCAAGGAATAGAAATCCTTCCATTCTCCACCATTCAGTCAGAACTGGATAAGAAGTGAAATGTCTTCAAGGAAAAACAAAGGAAGTCCAGTTGCCATTTGAAAAAGCACCTTTGGGACAACCATGACCTGGATGACTGAGCATCTCCATAGACATCCTTGCTTAAGTTTTTTAAAGTTTTGACCTGGCTTTGTTCGCCTATTGTGACCACTATACTTCTGGACCGGAAGTATGATGAAGAAGAACTTCTATCGAGCTGGTTTTATAGGACCTTTCTGGAGATTAGATGCATTGAAGCTTGCCTGGTTATTCTTCAGTGTTTTGGTCCTGGATTCTGTTTTCCAGTTTGTTCCCTGGTTCAGAGTCGCTAGATCTCTTTTGATCTGCTTTGAGATTCCTCTTCTGATTCTGAGTTGCTATTTGGCACTGGGTTTGGCCTTTCTTCTTGATATTGCCTCCATGTTTGTCCCTGTTTCATTCTTTAGTTTCAGCTGTTGCCACAGTTGTTAAGTGAAGCACTGCAGTTAAGTGAATCATGTGGTCATTAAACAAATTTGCCTTCCCCCATTGACTTTGCTTGTCGGAAGCTGGCTGGGCAGGTTGCAAATGGTGATCACATGACCCTGGGGCAGTATAAATATAGTAAATACATCTCTCCCTCCCTCCCTCCCTCCCTCCCTCCCTCTCTCCCTCCCTCCCTCCCTCTCTCTCATCTATTATCTATCTATATCATCTATCTATCTATCTATCTATCATCTATCTCTCTATCTATATCAGACATGTCAAACTCGCAACGTCACGTGATGTCGCGCAACGTATCGGGACGGTTTTGCCATTGCCGGCAATGGGGTGGGCGCGGCTTCTGGCAGTTTGACACCCCTGATCTATCTATCTATCTATCTATCTATCTATCTATCTGTCTGTCTGTCTGTCTGTCTGTCTGTCTGTCTGTCTGTCTGCCTGCCTGTCTGCCTGCCTGCCTGCCTGCCTGCCTGCCTGCCTGCCTGCCTGCCTGCCTGCCTGCCTGCCTGTCTATCTGTCTATCTATATCAGACATGTCAAACTTGCGATGTCACGTGATGTCGTGCAACGTATTGGGACAGTTTTGCCATTGCCGGCAATGGGGTGGGTGCGGCTTCAGGCAGTTTGACACCCCTGATCTATCTATCTATCTATCTATCTATCTATCTATCTATCTATCTATCTATCTATCTATCTATCTATCTATCTATCTATCTATCTATCTATCTATCTATCTATCTATCTATCTATCTATCTATCTATCTATCTATCTATCTATCTATCTATCTAATTTACTGTATTGGCTGTCCATCTTACCACAGGGTAATTAAATACATACTGTTGCCAGTGGTTGCCAGTGGCCAAATTTTTATTGTGACAAATCAAAGGTCCCACATACATGGATGCTGCAATGGTTATAAGTGTGAGGACTTGTTTTAAGTCATTTTTGTCAATGCTGTCATAAATTTAAGGGAGAATATTTGTGGCTCAGGGTTGACACGAGGAGTCCTTGGTGCTCTCTGAGCTGGCTTGTTTTCTTGCAGACATTTCATTACCAAACTAGGTAACATCATTGGTGCCAGTAAGGAGTGTGGTTTGCTGTCATAAGTTTGAATGGTTGCTAAATGAATAGTTGTAAGTTGAGGACAACACATACTGAAATTGTTTAGCTGAATTGTTAACAAAATGTTGGTATCTTCTTTCTAAGAAAAAAATGGAGCTATCCAGGATGTGAAGATCAATTTTCTTCATTGTTATACATCAATATTTCTGTGTTATTTAGCTTTTGTTATTTTTAAACACATTTTGAAACATTACAGCACATTTTATGGATGTTTCCATTTGCAATGTTTTCTAACATTCAAAACTTTTCTATGTACATTTCCCTAATTTATGTAGCTGTTAATATACATCAGCTGAGAACATTAAAAAAAAAAGTTACTTGCCTTCCATTTTTAGGCACATACATTTTTCCACTGCAGTATTTTTTTTTTAAATGTACATTTTCCTGGTGTAAGTTCTTATTCATCTTTTAACAGAATGACTGTTGTTTATATGGAATGTTCCATATTGTACCTTTCTATCCTTTTCTTTAGCAGATTTTTTTTAATCACAAAAAAGTAAATAAATGGCTGCTTTCTGTGAAAACTGTTGGAGTGTAATTGCCCAACTCTGCTTCCCACATAACTCATGGGAGAAATCTTTTACAAGTCTCATGGACTCTCATTTCTCTCAATTTTCTTAAAAATATTTGCTTCCAAGATTGGAACCCAGGTTTCCAATAACATCCTGGGTTCTGAGCCAATTGTGGGTCCAGATCCACCAAATGATGACAGGCACTCTAGAGCTGTGGTGGCGAACTTATGGCATGCGTGCCACAGGTGGCACGCAGAGCCCTCTCTTTGGGCACATGTACCATCGCCCCAGTCCTAGGCCTTCATCTGGGTTTTATAAAACCTTTTCTCTTTAGGCCTTCACTGCCATGTGCAAAAAAAAAAAAAAAGGTTCAATCAATCAATCAATTTCAACTTCTCGCGGGAAAAAAAAGATCTTGCAAAGTTGGAATTGATTGATTGAACTTTTAATCTTACCCAGTCTGCCGTTACCACCACAGCCACACCCACCCAATGGGCCACCCCCACCCAATGGGCCATGCCCACCTGGCACCTGACAATACATAAGTGGGTTTTGGGTTGCAGTTTGGGCACTCGGTCTCTAAAAGGTTCGCCATCACTGCCCTAGAGCAATTCCAAGGTGTTTTTCTTCCTTGTTTTTTCCCTTGAAAACTGTTTTTCCTTCTCATCCAAAAAGCTTCTTCATTTTTTTTTCAATTTAAAAAAAAAAACACCAATAAAATCCAGTTGCCTTTTGGAAAAGCACCTTAGTTCCTTAGTTCCAGGTTGCTTCTCTCTTTGGTTAGTTTCCATCCGTTGCTTCTTGTCCTGCCTTCAGGTGCTTTGGAGAATAGCTTGACTCCCTCTTCTTTGTGGCAGCCCCTGAGATATTGGAACACTGCTATCATGTCCCCCCTCGTCCTTCTCTTCAGTAGACTAGACTGTAATGACTCTAGGCTGCTTACTCTCTTGACTCCACCCTCAGGCTCTGCCTGTTCTTCTCCCACATCCAGCATGGGATTCTGGGAGTTGAAGCCCAACCACTTGAAGTTGCTAAGGTTGAGAAGCTTGGCCTTAGAGGATCTCACTTTCTCAAGATAGCAGCTGCTTCTGCTCAGCTAGGCAACCTGCTATTAAAGTGGAGGAAAGTGCTCTACTCAAATGGATCTGTGACTCTTCCAAGCAGAAGTCCATTGCAAAGTGAAATTAGGCACGTGGTTCAGTGTCGTGGAACGTTACGTGTAATGAAGCCGCAGCCTTTTAATTTAACCGTGTAGGTCTGCTTAGTGGCAATAGAAAGGAATTATTAATTAACCAGTTTTATAATAGGGTATACAGGGTCTATCAAGCAGGCCTAAGGGGAAAAGCGATCTATAATTGACCAATATCGGATAAATTAAATTATGAAAATGTGGTTTGAGAAGCTGAAGGGAGGACAAAGAGGAAAGGCCTCTTGTTAGATTGTGCATGTGTGGGGGTGCCACTTGCTTGGCTAACGATGTTTGTTGACTGTCCATCCTTAAGGTCATTGGTAATGTGTCCCAGGCTGAGAATTATGACCATCAGCAAGAAATGAGAAATTAATTTGCTTTAAATGGAACCAGACATTACCGGGAGACAGACTACGTAGCAGCCAGCAACAGAACGCCTAATGAAGAGTTTAATTCTGTCATTAAGGTTACTGTGAGCTTCCTTGCATTGTTCAGCTTGGAAAAATGAGCCGTTGTGTTGTAAAGAGGAGGGGAAAGAAACCCAGAGACATGATGAATTTAGGGATAATGTGTTTGAATAAAGAATGTCAACTGGGGACATTTCTTTGTAAAGGAGACACATAATTAATAGTAAATTAATGGCAAGACTAATTTGTTCCTGCGCATTCTCCTTAAATTCTCCTCTGTAAGTTTGGAGCAGAAATGTTTTTCATTCCGGATTCTTGGGCCTGCAGTTTAGAGGTTGGAAATTGGAGAATACATATCCGAGAGGTATTAGTGTTCCCTGATTCAGGGACTTCCATAGAAGAGATTTCTAAAAAGTCAAGATGCTGGAGGTCACCATAATGATCACTGCACTCCTTCCCCCCCCCCCAATACACTCCATGTGTGATATGCTTAAGAAAAGGAATAAGCAGTGTTTCTCAACCTTGACAATTTTAAGGCATGTGGACTTCAACTCCCAGAATTCCACAGCCAGCATTGCTGGCTGTGGAATTCTGGGAGTTGAAGTCCACATGCCTTAAAATTGTCAAGGTTGAGAAACACTGGAATAGAGTTTCAAGTGCCCTTTTGTCCTTCTTCCACATCACCCCTGGATGCTCCTGACTTGGAATAAGTGTGATGATAAGAACATGGAACATAGAATAACAGAGTCGGAAGGGATCTTGGAGGTCATCTAGTCCAGGGCTTTTCAACCAGTGGTACGGGTACCACCTGTGGTACATTGGCACCTGGCAGGTGGTACGCGACCATCCTAGAACAGTGGTAGCAGGGGAGGGGAATGAGCTGAACCGGTGGCAGCACCGCACAAGCCTGAGCGAGAGATGGCTGGAGCTGCAGGGCTGTCAGGGCTCAGTGGAAGCACCAGGATCAGCGCCAGGCTCCAGCTGGAGCTCGGCGCTGATCCTGGTGCTTCTGCTGAGCCCTGAAGAAGCACCAATCAGCTGGAAAGCAGCACTGATCCTGGTGCTTCTGCTGAGCCCTGAAGAAGCACCAATCAGCTGGAAAGCAGCACTGATCCTGGTGCTTCTGCTGAACCCAGAAGAAGCGCCGATCAGCTGGAATGTTGCAGCATCTCCAGGGTCTTGTGATTTACATTCAGATGCTTGGCAACCGATTCATATTTATGACGGTCACAGTGTCCCAGGGTCATGTGAAGTGACCAAAACCTGCTGCAACCACCCAGCAGACAGGGGCAATAAAAACCAAACACCCCCCACCCCACCCCCGCTGCCAATCCTCAACAGAAATTCTCACAACAATGAAAACCTCGGACAGGAGGAAGAGCGCCGCCGGGTGGGCAGGCAGGTGTCTTGCTCGGCTGTGGCTTGGGGGGGGCACTTTTTACCCTGATGAAGATTTTTCCTTCAACAATGCAATCCCTGAAATTTGCACACTTTTATATCATCTGCATCTTCTGGAGACTTTTCCAGATAGTTCTTCATGGAGCGCATTGTGGTACAGAAGACGTATATACTGTAAATGAGGCACAGACAATTGCTATCAATTTTATCTGGTTCAGAAAGGGCTGCAGCTTGAGCTCCAGATAAATTCGTGTGAAAGTGGTCCTTGGCACAACCAAACAAGCAATACCAGTGTCAGCTGAGGATCAAAGAGCTTCCTCAGTTTGTAACACCGCTCTTTCAACAAAGAGCAACCACATCATTCAAACAGGCGCAGATTTCACCCCTAAATCCAATTTCCAGTTTGCTAACAGCAGCCCCACCTTTTCTGGGTTTAATTTCAGTTCATTTTCCCAGCCCATTATTGAATTTAAGCATAGTTCAAGGCTATGAATTTGTACAACATAACTACCGGGAGGTGAAAAACGGGGTAAATAGTTTGCGCGTTGTTGTAGCAACCAAGCTATTTTTATTAACACTTATTTTATCTTTAAAATCTATTTAATCTTTAAATTTGTTTTAGATAGTCTTATCATTTTAAAAGCTGCACAGAATTGCTTCAACAGTGAGGTGGGTGGGATATAAATTTAATAAACAAACAGTTGTGTGAACCAGATCATCAGAATAACAGAAAAACAGAATAACAGAGTTGGAGGGGACCTTGGAGGTCTTCTAGTCCAACCTCCTGCTCAGGCAGGAAATCCTATACCATTTCAGACAAATGGTTGTCCTATCTCTTCTTTAAAACCTCCAGTGTTTGGAGCACCCACAATTTCTGGAGGGAAACCTTTCCATTGATTAATTGTTCTCAGTGTCCGGAAATTTCTCCTTCATTCGAGGCTGAATCTCTCCTTGCTTTGTTTCCATCCGTTCCTTCTTGTCCTGCCTTCTGGTGCTTTGGAGAATAGGTGGCAGCCCCTTAAGTACTGGGCTGTAATAAACTTGATCCATTTAGGTATTTTTTTAACAGATGGTCAACCATAATTTCCTGGGGGAAAATTCTAGCCCATATTCTTTTTCTTTTTTAAAAAAAATAATAATAGGTATCATGCAAAGCTTTATTGTTCATGGTTTGAAGGCTCTACCGTGAATTTTCCATACACCAAATTGAAATGTATCTTTCTTTGTGTCTTTCCTGTTGAAATTTAACCCAAACTCTGATCTCTGTGTTAATGTATTCCTGCTTACATTTGACTTCTGATTGTGTTATGGCTAATTATCATTACACAGGACGAGAGAGAGAGAACAGGTCCCTGAGTGAGGAGCCACGATAAGAGAACAAAAGGAGGCTGGGTCTCCAGTTTGGCAGTGCTCCTAAAACCAGCAACTCAGCAGATTGAAACTGGTGGAGCCACTCTTTGTTTCAATGTCTTTTCCTTCGTTCTTTCTAAAAGATGTTGGGAAGGTGGAAGTCAGCAAGGGCAGCACAGGGTAAGGGTTAGGAAGGATGAAATATTCCCCTTGAATATGATGTCAATATGTTGGCACGTCTCCTTTTATTAAGATGCCATCCAACGGATAACAAGTCCTGCTGTGTTTTACCAACAAAAAAAAATTAGACTGGAGACCGAAGAGCGGCAGGAGGTTTTTTGGCACCCAGAAATAATCACACATGATGTGGAAAGTAAAGTAAAAGGAGCCATCTGTTCACTGCAGGAGGATGTGAAAAATCACATTAACATATTGTCACTAACATCATGAAATACACAGTTAATAATAAATTTAGTTATCATGGCAAGCTGCATCGGGTGTGTTTCCTTAGCAAAAGTCAAAGGAAAAAGGAAGAATGTTCTCCTGTCATGTACATATACATTTACATATGCATGCACATTGACTATATATACACACTGTGGTAAGTCCTCAACTTACAACAGTTCATTTAGTGACTGTTCGAAGTTACGACAGCACTGAAAAAAGTGACTTATGCCCCTTAGGACCATTTGCAGCATCCTCCATGGTCACGTGATCAAAATTCAGACATTTGGCAACAGACTCCTATTTATGACGGTCGCAGTGTCCCGGGGTCATGTGATCAGCTTTTGCAAACTTCTGACAAGCAAAGTCAACAGGGAATCAGATTCGCTTAACAAACCACATTACTAACTTAACAAATGTAATGATTCGCTTAACAAGTGACAAGAATTTCCTGTGCCAATTTTTTTTTAGTAAAATGGAACAAAACTCTCTTAACAAAAGTTTTGCTCGGCAACATAAATTTTGGGCTCAACTGGGATCGTAACTCGAGGACTACCTGTACAAGTATATACATACATAGACATAGACACAGAAACACACACACACAAACACTTTTTGAGTGTCTCATTTGTCAACACATCAGCGATGGGGTATCTGCTTAAGATCTAGAAGTGGATGGATGAGGAGAGCACATTTTTCTCCTTCTGTCCTCACCACTTTTTACAGAGGCACCATTGAGGACGTTTTAACAAACTGCATCACTGTTTGGTTTGGTGGTACCGTGTTTCCCTGAAAATAAAACTGGGCCTTATTTCTTTTTTGCCTCCAAAAGGGGCACTAGGTCTTATTTTCGGTGGGTGTCTTTTTTACTCACCTCCTGCACCGACAGCCCTGCCCAGCCGGCCCACTTCTTCTGCAGCCGAAGGAGCAGCTTCATTCTGCAGCTGCATTCAGGCCTGCATTTCGCAGTCATGCCTTTCCAGAAATCCAAGCCTGACTGAGAAATGCAGGCCTGACTGCAGAAGACACTGCAGAAGAAGTGGGCTGGCAAGGAGAGGCCTGGCTGCAAGGGAAGTGGGCGTGGGGTGCATGGGGCAGATCCACCCCCCACCCCCACCCTAGCTTGAATTTTAAGTCCCCAAACTAGGGCTTATTTTTGGGGTAGGGCTTATATTAGGCCCATCCCCCAAAATCAAGCTAGGGCTTATTTTCTGGGTAGGCCTTACTTTCGGGGAAACGGGTAGTAGTGCCTCAGATAGAAGGTCCATGCAAAGAGTGGTAAGGATAGTGGAGAAGATTATAAGAAGCTTGCTTCCCATTATTCAGGACACTGCTGATAAGAGCTATGTGCTTAGAGCTCGGCGCATTGTTAGAGACCCCACACACCCACTTCACGGTCTGTTTCTCTGGCACCCCTCTGGGAGGAGGTTTCAAAGTATTTCCAGCAGGACTATCAGATTCTGTAACAGAATCTGTTCCCTATACCATCAGTCTGGTAAACTCGCAAGATTTGTTTTTCTCGCCATCTACATGTATACATAACCCGAACTAGACTGTGTTATTTCTCTGTGTCATAGAATATTTGTGGGTATGTGGGTATATGCAATTTTTTTGGGTCATATTTATATAGTGTATATTGGAGGTGGTGACCTTGGAGAGCTGTCTGCCATGAAATTTCATTTTAATGTATGTCGATTCGTGTACATTTAAAGTGACAATAAAGTTATTCTATGTCTATGTTCTATGTCTATGCCTCGTCTCTTCTTTGTGATTTGTGTCAACCTGACTTCCTGAGTGATCGACAAGCACTCTAGAAAAATGCAAGACGGTCACAGAGAGAAGAATAGGAACAAGGAAGTGGAAGAAAGGTGTGGTAGGAGTTAAAATGTATTATGGAAACCAACACATCCTCCAGGCCTAAGGATCACACTCTCTGTGCTAGATGTAGTTGTTATAAGAATTGAAGATTTGAGGGGTCCTTGGTACTTGGTTAGTTCTGCAGATGTTTCATTACCCAAACTAGGTAACATTGTAAGTGCTAATAAGGGGTGGGCTTTGCTCTCATTTATATTCTAATGGCTTGCTCTGTCAGTGTTGGTGGGAGTGGTCTTTGTGATTCTTTAATTGGACTGGGGAATTCTGGGAGTTGAAGTCCACAGGTCTTAAAGTTGCCAAGGTCGGACACCCCTGCTCTAGAGGCACTCGATTATATAGGATTAAATAGACATGGAAACATAGAGAAAATACAGAATATTAGCAGAGATGTATACGTTGATGTCCCATCCTAATAACCTTCACTTACCAAGTAGCTGAAATTCTAATTTTGTTCCCCCGTTTTGTTTTTTCACTGATGAAACTAAACTTTTGAACATTTTGGATACACTGCCATGGTTTGATTATGGTGATTTTGATAGGCTACAAAAATGAACAATCACAAGCACTGGTATTAATATTTGACAGACAAACATGATAGACATATGTTATCAAATATTTGTTGACAAATATCCTCTAAAATTACGTTCCTGTTATCTCTGGTATGCTAATATTCAAATATTACTTACATGTGATATGTTCCTATTATCTTTGGTATGCTAATATTTGAATATTACTTATATGTTCCTATTATCTTTGGTATGCTAATATTCAAATATTACTTGAGAACAATGCGCCAGTGTTTTTCACATATTCCCCTTGCCATTTTCAGTCACAAACAGTAAATTAATAGGTAGACAATATCATATTATTGTCAGTTATTTCTATCCTCTAGTAAGAAAAGGATCTATGCCTTTTTCAATTATACATATGCAGAGATTGTATATGTGATTGACAAGGTTAGTATGATTTTAGTTTCCAGACCTTACTCTACATCTTTTTATATAATTGTCTGCAGGTGCACCCATTTCTCCTGACTGACTACATGTTCCAAAACAGCAATGAATAATGTCTGTGCCCCTTTTCGTACTAACATATGGACAATTAATAGCTGCCAATGGAGAATGCTCCCTAAAGTGATAATGCCTTAATACATTCCTGTGCATTTTGTATGCGGATTGCTTAATGCTTAGTCCTATTGCATGTTAACTATTTTATTGGTTTATTTCACAAATGTCCTATGTCAAAAAAATACAGTGCATTTTGTATGCTTCATGGCTAAATACTCAGTCCTGTTGCATTTTAATTATTTTATCAATTTATTTCACAAAATTTCTATACCAAAAATTGTAGTGCAATTTGTATACTGATGGCTTAATGCTCAGTCCTGTTGCATGTTCATTATTTTATCAATTTTTCTTACAAAATTTCTATACCCTAAAATTGCAGTGCCTTTTGTATGCTGATGGCTTAATGCTCAGTCCTGTTGTGTGTTAATTATTTTATCGGTTTATTTCACAAAATTTCTACATCAAAAATTGCAGTGCATTTTGCATGCTGATTGCTAAACACTTGGTCCTGTTGCACGTTAATTATTTTATCGATCTATTTTACAAAATTTCTCTACCATCTGGGCAGTAATGACTCTAGGTAGTTCATGAATTACTAGTTTTCATTTTATTTATATTCTGTTCTTCCTTCTAAAGGGTTCCTGCACTTAAAAATGTGTTTGCAACTCTGTTTTCTTTCAAGCAGCACGTTGTAAACCTACTCTGATACATTTTTAAAGTGGAAAATTATGTCACAACGCTTGCAAAAATGCAAAATCTGACAAAGGGCAACATTCCAATTTACACATTCATCCAATCATGCAGATTGAATCAATCTGTCTGGAATTTTCAAAGATAATTTACCCTGACAGTGTGATAATAGGCATACCTTGACTTGGAGAAAAGGGTTTTTTGTTTTAAAAAATAAAATTCTGAGGGAATATTTTTTTTGTTGGTAGGTGTTTGGAAACAGCTTTTTTTAAAAGGCTAAACCCAGTGGCACCATATAGATCAGTGATGGTGAACCTTTTAGAGACCAAATGCCCCAAAACCGCCTCGCCCCTGCCTCGCCCCACCTCTCCTGCCCGCAGGGCCACCCACTGTCTCCACGGCCCGCCACAGCAGATCGCCCAGGCGGCCCAGCAGCATTATGGCAGCCATGTCCTCTGTCCGCGCCCGCAGCATCATCTGCAAGCGATGGGGCACATGGGCAGAGCCTGGTCCACACTGCCCAGCTGCCATGTCCTCGGCTCTGCGCAGGCTGTGCCCGGGGAGACTCTCCTCCGGGGAAGCTGTTGGTGAGGAGGGGGCAACAGCGTGCATGCCCACAGAGAGGGCTCTGAGTGCCGCCTCTGGCACATGTGCCATAGGTTCGCCACCACTGATATAGATGGTTTGAGCATATTTGACTTTAAACCTTTCAATGTCTGCCGGATAAGTCCAGCAGTTTTAAACCTTTTGGAGACAATATCAGATTTGGCTACCTTGCAGTCAACTCTGGATAGCATGGATGGATTCAGTCTGAAGTAGAAGAACAACGCTGAGGAGATGAATCATGTCTATTACAACCATCATTGGGTGCCTGCTTTACAAGAAAGAGGGACCCTAAAAATGACAAAGCAAATATGCTTATAGAGGTTTCCCTGTCCAACTGTGTCTGACTCTAGGGCACAATGCTCACCTCCATTCCTTGCCCGAGGGAGCCAGCATTGTCCAAAGATATTTTCCATGGCCATGTGGCCAGCATAGCTATACGCCAAAGGTGTGTGGAATACTGTTACCTTCCCACCGAAGTGGTACCTATTAATCGTGCGGCTGCTGATAAAAACAGGATCGCCAACATAATCACCAACGTCCGATAATGGATATGGCACAAGAAGAAGAAGATTCCAGTGCTGAATCCTAATGGATCTGTTGTGTTGGAATCAACTTCAAGACAGCATCTCCATGAGATGTGTTTGAAAACAGCGTTGCAAGCTGTGACGAGAAAAGTTAAATGAGTGGAAAAAAAATGAACTAAAATGATATTAATTTGAAAGATTTTACTTAAGCAGAGTGGTGCTGCAAGATTTGAAATCCCATTAGCCGTGTTTCTGCTGGATATTTTCCATCGGACTACAGGAGAGGACATTTTATAGAAGTCACCAAGTCTTATTTTTGGTGGCAGTTCTCTGCCTTGTCCTTCAGGAGGCGATAGTTGGTCTTTCTGAGGTCTCTATGGGTCTGTTTGTCAATGTGATGAAAGAGAATGAAGTTGGTAGACTTCAGAGCAGGGAAGGTTTATTGTCACTGTCCCCTCAGGCTGATTGTGGAGCCCATCTGCCAGTCATTCTCCCCAAAGCAAGGAGGTCCTCTATGGTGCATTAGGGAACAGCCAGAGCAAACAACAGCAAAAAGAGAAAAAAAAAGCCTGTCAGAACTCAACCAAACCCAAACAAAAAGCATTTGAAGCTTTGCAAGCTTCCACGTCTGTTTATGAAATGCAACGAAATCTCACCGGCGAAGGCAACAATAGAGCTGGCTCTGTATAATTAAACCATCTAATTAAGCCTGAGCCAAAACTGTGGTCGTAAGTCAAGGACTACCTATAAAGGCAGGGGAGAGGGGCCTTGTTTTCAGACTTGCAAGATTCTGTTACTGTAACCCAGGGCAGGGGTCTTCAAACTTGGCCCTTTTATGACTTGTGGACTTCAATTCCCAGAATTCCTCAGCCAGGCATGAGGAATTATTAAAGAGAGAAGCAACCTAGAACTAAGGAGAAATTTCCTGTCAGTGAGAACAATTGATCAGAGGAATGACTTGCCTTCAGAAGTTCTGGGTGTTCCATCACTGGAAATTTTCAGGAAGAGACTATTTGTCTGAAGCGGTATAAGGTCTCCTGCTTGAGCAGGGGGTTGGACTAGAAGACCTCCCTATTATTCTAAGTCAGGGGTC
This sequence comes from Protobothrops mucrosquamatus, assembly GCF_001527695.2. Lineage (NCBI taxonomy): Eukaryota > Metazoa > Chordata > Lepidosauria > Squamata > Viperidae > Protobothrops > Protobothrops mucrosquamatus. The sequence continues at coordinate 395,617 of NW_015386390.1, forward strand.
TTCAAACTTGGCCCTTTTATGTCTTGTGGACTTCAACTCCCAGAATTCCTCAGCCAGCATGCCTGGCTGAGGAATTCTGGGAGTTGAAGTCCACAAGTCATAAAAGGGCCAAGTTTGAAGGCCCCTGCTCTAACCTTACAATAAAAGTTGCATTAGTACTCCTGGTTTGCGTTTCCTGTCTGGAGTACCTGACAGGGCTGACAAGATTTCTAGGCTTCAGAAAAGCTTGGTCCCGGAGCTGCTAAAAGAATGAGGACCTAGTCGGAAATGAAATAAACTTGCCGACTAGCATAATGGCTCTGGAGGCATAGCAAGCTTTAACTTTGATTTACTGACTAGGGCGTGGGTCCAGCTCTCCTCCTCCTCCTCTAAGAGAGGCTAATATTACTTCAAGCTGCTGTCAGTTGACATGGCAAAATTGCTTAGATGTTCTCTGGATCTAGCTGACTGCCACTGATTACCTTTAAGTATTCAAAGAGCAGGCACCTTGCAGGCAACTGATGAATTGTCTCAGGAGCAGCAGACTTGAACCTCGTCAACAAACTCCCCAAGTCCTTTGGCTTTTAATGAGGACCAGGCCCCAGCACAAGTGAACCAATTCAACGTTGTGCTGTGGCATCAACGTTGGGCAATTTTCAAGGGGCAAGTGATTGGAAGAAGGCTTTCCGATGCACGGAATCTGCTAATTACCACTCGCTGGCTTTCTGGTGCTCAAGAGGAGCCGGTGGAGGGGGGTGGGGGGTTTATGAAGTGAAATGAAAAGAGAATGTCTTCTATTGTGGAAGGAAGGACCAGAGGTGGGCTGTCAGCTTGCTACTTAAATATTTTAAAATTAAGCCTAGGTTCTTTTTTTATTATTATTTTATTTTTGGCTTTTGCACACTGGGTTTTGGATGACAAGAGCCAAGGTTTGAGAACTGTAAAGTCACCAACTAAAAAAATATACAGGTAGTCCTTGACTTACGACCACAATGTAATAATAATAATAATAATAATAATAATAATAATAATAATAATAATAATAATAATAATAATAATAATAATAATAATAATAATAATAATAATAATAATAATAATAATAATAATAATAATAAAGTGGACTAAGCAGTGCCTGGAGACAGCAGAATAGACGAGAAAGAACTGGAGAAGATAACAAAATACAAAGACCTACAAATAGAAATAGAAAGACTGTGGCAAAGGCAAGCAAGGGTAGTACCAATAGTAATAGGCGCCTTGGGTGCAATTACTATTGCACCCAATAGTAATAGGCGCCTTGGGTGCAATCCCAGAACAACTGGAGCANCTTGAACACCATTGGCATTGACAAATTCGCCATTAGTCAATTGCAAAAGGCGGCCTTACTAGGAACTGCTTCCATCCTGCGACGATATCTGTAATACCATCAAACATCCACGTCTGCCTATCCCAGGTCCTTGGTAAGGACTCGATAGGTAGACAAAATGCCAAATCCAGTCTGAACATCTGGCTGACTGTGCGATGATGATGATGATGTAATAATAATAATAATAATAATAATAATAATAATAATAATAATAATAATAATAATTTCGAATACAGACAGATCGCCATTTGGAACACAACACATCAGATATCGCAGTTGTAGAGAACCGAAGCGTACAGCTGATTGATATTGCTGTACCAGGAGATGCCAGAGTCAAAGAAAAAGAACTGGAAAAAATTACAAAATATCGTGACTTGGCCATCGAAACTGCGCGATTATGGATGAAACGTGTAACAGTGATACCCATTGTCATCGGGGCACTGGGAACTATGTCCAAAAACTTTGCAAAACACATCAAGAAACTGCAGCTTCCTGCAATAACTCCAGCGCTACTCAGAACATCTTACATTTTAAGGAGGTACCTGGTTGATACCTAGGATGCTGGGAGCAACCTGTGTCAACCATCAGAGCCAGTCAATTTGACTGAGGTTCACGTCTAAATAATAATAATAATAATAATAATAATAATAATAATAATAATAATAATAATAATAATAATAATAATAATAATAATAATAATAATAATAATAATAATAAGAAGAAGAAGAAGAAGAAGAAGAAGAAGAAGAAGAAGAAGAAGAAGAAGAAGAAGAAGAAGAAGAAGAAGAAGAAGAAGAAGAAGTAGTTGGAAGGGACCTTGGAGATCATCTAGTCAACCCCCTGCTGAGGCAGGAAACCCTATACCATTTCAGACAAATGTCTGTCCAGTCTCTTCTTAGAAACTTCCAGTGTTGGAGCATTCACTGCTTCTGGAGGCAGGTTGTTCCACTGACTAATTGTTCTCACTGTCCGGAAATTTCTCCTTAGTTCTAGGTTGCTTCTCTCTTTGGTTAGTATGTATGTGTGTCCAGTCTGTGAACAAAGCAATTCCATTTTCCTAACCTGGCTTTAAGGTTTAGTGTACTGTCTGCACCCAGATGTACTATGACCAGATCACCTAGCAGCTGCTCCTGCATCTGTTGTCCAGCTGCTACCTTTGTGGGCAACACAGAGGTCTCTGATCTTCTTCCTAAAGATCTTTTTTTCCCCCTTCTGTCTTTAAACAAACCAGAAATCTCACTCACAAAAGGCAGGCTCAAATTATCCCACTTCAGATGCATTATACGAAGATTTGGTTCTCTGGAGAAAGTTTGCTGGGAAAGATGGAAGGAAAGCAAAGAAGAGGATTATCAGCACGGACTCAGTTACCGTGATATTGAGTGCACTATAGGGAGCCTTGAAAGAACAGGTATGGGATAGATCAGTGGTTCTCAACCTGTGGGTCGGGACCCCATTTGGGGTCGATCGACCATTTCACGGGGGTCACCAAGCAAGGCTGTCCACCATTTTTTTTGTCCGCCATTTTTTTTGCCCGCCATTTTTCCCCCTTTTCCGGTGGGTGCCTTACCTCCCTTGGGCTGGGCCAGCTGGTGGTCAGCCTGCTCCGTCTCTGCCGCTTGCCAGCTATGCCTCGGCCGGCGCAGGGGGCAGAACACGCATGTGCGGTGCTCCCGGGCAGGGAAAGTCCTCGACTTACGACCGGCTGGGTAGTCCTCGACTTACGACCGGTTTAGTCCTCGACTTACGACCGGTTTAGTCCTCGACTTACGACCGGTTTAGTCCTCGACTTGCGACCGGTTGGGGTCGCGGCATTAAAAAGGTTGAGAACCACTAGGATAGATTGTCATGGAGAAAACGGGTGGAAACTAATCAAGGAGAGAAGCAACCTAGAACTAAGGAGAAACTTCCGGACAGTGAGAACAATTAACCAATGGAACAACCTGCCTCCAGAAGCAGTGAATGCGCCAACACTGGAAGTTTTTAAGAAGAGACTGGACAGCCATTTGTCCGAAATGGTATAGGGCTTCATGCCTGAGCAGGGGGTTGGACTAGATGACCTCCGAGGTCCCTTCCAACTTTATTATTATTATTATTATTATTATTATTATTATTATTATTATTATTATTATTATTATTATTATTATTATTATTATTATTATTATTATTATTATTATTATTATCAGTGGAACGGCTTGCCTCCAGGGAGTTGTGGGTGACTCATCATTGGGGGTGTTCAAGAAAAGAGTGGACAGCTGTTTGTCTAAAATGTTATAGGGTTTCCTGTTTGAGCAGAGGGCTGGACAAGAAGATCTCCAAGGTCCCTTCCAACTTTGTTATTCTGTCATCCCTCTGCTGTTGTCAGTTATGTTTTGAGATACTCCTTTTTTCATCAGGCCCAGGGTCAGCCCCAGAGATCACCCTCATGCTTCTTCATTCCTCTTAGAGTTATGCAGAATGTATAAATCAGTTGTTGCTATTCAAAAATAGCATTGGGAATATTGGGCCAGATCCATGATTGTGGTGGACAAGTGACAAATGACCTGCATCTGTGGAAGGAAGCTGATGTGGCTTCCTGGTCCAGCCCAGGTCAGAGGCACTAGGACTCATCTACCTCACCCCAACTCCCAGAAATGGCAGAAAAGCACCTGGTCAGTTCCTGCAAAGGGAAACACATGATCTTCTCTCTCTTGGGTTACTCCCAGCTACTTGGTTGCTTAGACACGGACTAAAGTTAGTCTTGCCCAGATTAAGCATCAAAATTCATGTCAGCTGTAATCAATTCAGTTGTGTCCAATATTTCTGCTCCCTTCTGAAATGGCTAATTGGGTGTATTATTAACCGGGTTTGATGGTCCTGGATTACTAAAGTCCAGCTCCTAGTTGCAAAGGTTTAATCCATGGATGTATTGGAGTAAAGGACTCTTTTTGACAATTCCTGTACCTTTGGCAGATAAGACACCAACGTATAGCACAGTGCTTTGGACTCCTTACCCACACTCATTTCATCTCCTGTCCTATTTCTTCTCATAATTGCATTTTAGTCATAGATGTGCCTGCTTCCAAATTGAGGGGGTCTCTGGGCTTGGTTGTTTTCTTGCGGACGTTTCATCACCTGAACTATGTAACATCATCAAGATAACTAAATAAACTATCAAACTAGGTAACATCAACTCCGAAAGTTCAGACTGCCCAAGGAGCTACTGATACAGTTCTACAGAGGAATGATTTAATCTGTCATCTGTAACTGTCTGGTTTGGTGCAGCAACCAAACAGGACAGGTACAAACTTCAACCGATAGTTAGCAATAGCTCTTAGACTTATATATCACTTCTCAATGCTTTACAGCCCTCTCTAAGCAGTTTACAGAGTCAGCCTATTGCCCTCAATAATCTGGGTCCTCATTTTACTGACTTCAGAAGGATGGAAGGCTGAGTCCATCTTTTTTTTTTTTCAAAATTTTATTTATAATACAATTAAAAAAAACATTAATATAACATGACATTCCAGTATATACATTCTTATCAAATTATTCCACATTTTACAATCGGTTCTTCATCTCTGAATATACATCTAAGTTTTATATACAGTACTTATTCTAAAATAACATATATTTCTATCTTAACGCTAGCCTTTAATCCCAACCGTCCTCCTCGAATCTCTCCAGCGGTAAAATTTATCCCAGGTTTTGAAGTAAACTGATCCACATTTGTCTTTCAAAACCATTGTAAGCCTGTCCATTTCCGCACATGCTAATATTTTATAAAGTGACGAAGACTGAGTCAGTCTTGAGCCACTCAGAATTGAACTCCTGGAGTGAGCAGTGAGTTAGCCTGCAGTACTGCATTGTAACCACTGCACCACCGTTGCTCTTAGGACTGCAGAAAAAACTATTGCAACCAGCCTGCCTTCCATCAAGGACTACACAAGTCAGGAAGAGAGCTGAGAAAAAAAATCTGCAGTCCCCTCTCATCCTGGATATAAATTATTTCAACTCCACCCCTCAGGAACCCACTACAGGGCATTGCATGCCAAAACAACTAGACACATGTACATTTTTTTTCCCTCGTGCCATCCCTCTGCTGAACACCTAATTTCCACAGCACTGTCTTGTGTAAGTATATTTAACCACATAGTATGACTGTGTTACTCTTATCCTTCTCATCTTTTCTACTACCTTCTCTTATTGGTATTATTATTACGATGGTTATTACTTTGTTGTTATGAACATTATTGCTTTGTGGTTTTGGATGGACACTGAACGCTTATGTACCAGAGACAAATTCCTTGTGTGTCTAACCGCACTTGGCCAAATCAAGTATTCTATTCTATTTGTCATCCGTGCACCCTGGGTTCCAAATGACCGGACTGCATGAGGTCAGTTGAAAGTAAATTGGCATCTTAAGACAAGATCGCCGATACTGGAACAATTGCTTCCTTTTTCTGCTGGTTGTGAATATAGCCACCGGCCAAAGACAGTGGAGGAAAAATGCCTCTAATAGGCTCGCGGAAAGCCACTTGACAAAGATGATGTGACAAAGCTGCTCTGATGTTTGCCTCCGAGCAGACAAAGAAACTTGGTCACTCCACTTGGCTTCTAAAAGCAAGGAGCTCTATTGCACCACAAACCACCTTTGGGCAAAATGAGCAGCCCTCCGAAGGCTTAGCTGCCAAGATCATTAGGAAGGTCTTCAGGTCTAAAACCGGAGTGTTTTTCGCTTTGTGTGTCCTGATGAAGCCGGATCTGAGAGGAGAACGTTTTGTTTTCCTCAAGTGCTGTGGGAAGTCAGAGCCTCAGAGAAGGAAATATTAAAAGGGCAGAAATATATATTTCCTCAAAAGTATTTTTAAAAAGCAGAAACCAACTTTGGCTCCAAATCTCTCTGCCCCAAGCAAGACCTAACCCATACAAATGCAGATGTAAAACCATTAGAAAGTTGAAGCCAGAGCAATCAAGAAGACAAAGAGAAAATCTGCATGACCCACCCAAACTCTAGGAGTCATTAGCCCCATCACCTGGGAAGCAGGATATAATAATAGGATTAAACCACAGATATCAAGGCCTAGAAAAACACTCAGAAATAGCCTCAAAGTTCATGCCACAGGAACAGGAAACTATTCCAAACAGGGCTAGAGGGGGTATAAAAAACCTTCTACCCATGTGCTCACGCTCTTTCTTCTCCTCTGCTCCTTCTTGCAAGGACCATCTTTCTTCTGCAATAAACTGTAACCTTCTTCCCAAAGCAGTCGCCATGTTTGCTTATTTATTCCCGGCTTGGATGAACCAGGATGAAGACTTACTTCTAACAGTGCCAACCACGCATCACAGCGAAGCAAAACATGTCAGCCTCTCCCTTTCAAGGGTGGGGCCAGCTGGAAAAGATGCAGCCTTCTCCCTTCTGAAAAAAACCTAGGCTGGAAGGAAGGAAAAGAAATAAGCAAGGACGATTGGGGCTCCTCCTTCAGTACAAATTATTTTTGAAATCTAGAGTCCCGTGCACTTCTTTGAGAATGCCATTGGTGTCACTGCTGTATCACCAGATTTTTATTTATTTTTTTGTTTTCTTCTGGAGAGAAAGATAAAAACGGGCTGGTTTCTTTTCTTTGGAAAAACTAGCCAGACCACGTTAGGAAATTAAGTCCACTGTTCCTCCCGGAGATACGTTTTTGGGGTTTATCAAAGCAAATGCTCAAGCAGGAAGTCTTTTTAATGGCCTTAAAGCCTTGCAACTCTCTTCACTCCAAGTAGCTGGACTCATCCCATCAATGTGCCATAGCTCTGTCTGTCATTTCAATGAAAGAACTACAAGAATGACACTCAGAAACAATTAATATTAGTACTCATTACATTCCTGGCTATGCCTTTCTATTCATGGGCTATTCCTACTCCTTTAACTTCAACAGTTCTTGAAAACTGAGGATCTGGCAGTTTTTAAAGATGCTCTTAAAAATGCTTTTTAAAATTTTCTTTTTTTAAAAAAAAAAATCTTCATTTCTAAATATTAAATTAGAAGCAAATAATAACAAAGTTGGAAGGGACTTAGGAGATCTTCTAGAGTCCAACCCCCCTGCGCAAGGCAGAAGACCCCATCTCAATCAAATGGTTGTCTAATTTCTTTTTTTTTATTATTAAAAGTTTTATAAAAATTACAATATAAATCCCCATACCCTCCCCC
>NW_015386390.1:403230-410878 GCF_001527695.2 Protobothrops mucrosquamatus
CCCACTTCCCAGAGCTGAACACAGGGTTACAAATATAATAATCATAATCTAACTAACATTAACCAACTATTTAAATAACCAAGTCCATAACGCGCTTTAACTCCCTTTTAACATAAATTTAAACAAATTAAAATTAAACACAATAATAAACAAATTAACAACCTAATTGTTAAACAATACAATACTAATACTAAAAAAAAATATATAATAATAATAATAATCTAAAATTTACTCATAAGCCAAATGGAACTTTCTTCTTGAAAACCTCCAGTGATGGAACATCTGCAACTCTGAAGGAAAACTGTTTCATTGATTAATTGTTCTCACTGACAGAAAAATTCTCTTTACTTCTAGATGGGATCTCTCCTTGATAAGTTTCCATCTTATCCAGCAACAAAGATGATCAGTGGACTGGAGGCTAAAACATATAAGGAACGGACTAGAAGGACTAGAAGACCTCCAAGGTCCCTTCCAATTCTATTCTATCTCCACTCTACTCTACTCTACTCTACTCTACTCTACTCTACTCTACTCTACTCTACTCTACTCTACTCTACTCTACTCTACTCTACTCTACTCTACTCTACTCTACTCTACTCTATTCTATTCTATTCTATTCTATTCTATTCCTGATCTCGGGTGCTTTGGAGAATGGGTTGATCCCCTCTTCTTTGTGGCAGCCCCTCAAATATTGGAAGGCTGCTATTATGTTACCTCTAATCCTTCTCTTTGTTAGACTAGACCAGGGGTGGGCAACCTTGGCTCTTTTATGACTCGTGGACTTCAACTTCCAGAATTCCTGAGCCAGCCATGCTGAGGGAAAAGGGAGAGTTTCTAAGCTGAGCCATGCTGGCTCAGGAATTCTGGGAGTTGAAGTCCACGAGTCATAAAAGAGCCAAGGTTGCCTACCCCTGGACTAGATATACCCAGTTTCTGCAATCATTCATCACATAGTTTAGCCTCCAGCCCCAGATCATCTTCACCACTCTTCTTTGCACTCTTTCTAACATGAAAAAGTTAAAGTGCTTAACTACCTTTAAACAAAATCACAGATTAAAATCAACACGATTTTAACATGATAGGCTCATACAAAAGTTTAGTCTACACTTCTTGCCTGACATAACTGGATTCTCAGAATTTTTTTTAAAAAAAGTTCAACCAGAAGGTGGCAATAAACAAACAAATAAATGCTTTTAGTATTCATGTCCCTCTCTGTCACTCCCACTAACTTTTATACTTTTTTCCAGAAAAGGATACATCACTAACCTGTATGAATCCTTCACGATGATTGCCTAAAGAAATCTGTTGAAAGCCGCTTGGGTTCCTGTTGAACGGGGTTCTTAAGTTGGGATCCAGCTGGAGAGATTTCTGGGAGAACATGAACTTGGCTGTAAAAACAATGATGTTTTTATTTTCATTAACGTCTATATGAAATTTAGCTTTTCGCTTAGAAATGAATGAAATAGGCAAGAATAATTCATGGCATCACGAACTCCAAAAGTATTTGTTAACTTCAGTAATTTTCACTGTTTAAATTATTGTGTGTACGAATGAAGAAGCAAATATATGACTATATTCCATATGATTATTTTTCAATATTTTGGGAACTGCATTTCCACAGAACGGGTGGTGGGGTGGCTCAGCAATTAAGGCCCTGGGCTTGTTGGCTGGAAAGCCGGCATCCCAGGTTTGAGATCCGAGCTCCATGGGATGGGGTGAGCTCCCGTCCTCGCCTCAGCTCCTGCCAACCTAGCAGTTCGAAAGCATGCAAATGCGAGTAGATATATAGGTACCACTTTGGTGGGAAGGTAACGTCATACTGGCTACAGGACCGCAGAAATGTCTTTGGACAGCTCTGGCTCAATGGCCTTGAAACGGAGCTGAGCAGCACCCCCTACAGTCGGCAATGAGTAGTGGAGTAAAATCCACAGGGACTCCTTACCTTTTTTTTATTTGCACATAATTGCTTTTCTATGTAAAGCAGTCTCTCCATATATTATTTTATGCATTGAGTACAATTCTTTTTGGGAAGGGATCCATTCAAGAGGAACACGGCACAAAACATGAAGAACCTCTTTTTAAAGTATCGAAGAAGGACTGGAGAGACTTGGGTTCAAATCCATCCTCAGCCCTGGAAGCTTACAATGACTTTGGGCCAGTCAATTTCAAGCTTCTTCACAAGGTTGTCATTTTGTGGGAATGTTAGAAGGAAATGCTTTATATGCGAGAAAGAGGGGGGGATTGAATCTAATAGAAGGGGAGGGGAAGAAGAAATGGCAATGCAAATTATGGCAGAGGCCGAACCTTTCCCAGGCTGCATGCCACTTTCTCATTTAATTTTTTTTTTAAAAAAAAAATTAAAAGAGCCTTTTAAAAAAAATCACATTGGGCAGGGATCCAAGATTTCTACAGATACTTTAGTGCCCGTTGCACCACACTGCTCCTCCTGCCTCTTTCTTAGATCAATGGACCACTTGTAGATAGCTGGCTCATGTATTCTAACTAAGACTTCAGAAGGATATAGATCCACCTTAGCAATCCTTGATGTCATATTCCCTCTCCTGCATTATGTTCTGTAGCATCTATTGTTCTGCTTTTTGTTCTGTTCTTTCTGCTTTTTGTTCTGTTCTATGTTCTGTGCCTTCTATTGTTCCATGTTCTGTACCCTCTAGGTTCTGTTTGTTGGTTCTGTACCCTCCGTTGTTCTGTTTTTTGCCTGATATTGTTCTGTATCCTCCATTGTTCTGGTTTTTTGCTCTGTACCCCTATTGTTCAGTCAGTCAGTCAGTCAGTCAATCAGGAAGGAAGGAAAGAAGGAAGGAAGGAAGGAAGGAAGGAAGGAAGGAAGGAAGGAAGGAAGGAAGGAAGGAAGGAAGGAAGGAAGGAAGGGAAAGAGGAATAAAAAGATAGGAAGATAGGTTAGGACAGTGGTGGTGAACCTATGGCACATGTGCCAGAGGTGGCACTCAGAGCCCTCTCTGTGGGCACGCACACCGTCACCCCAGCCCTGTCTCCCCCCACAGCCCAGTCCTCACCAGCAGCCCCCCTGGAGGAGAGTCACCCTCGGGTGCAGCCCACACGGAGCAGTGCAACCAACCACATGGCAGCTGGTCAGCACATGATGCTGCGGGGCACAGACGGAGGATGTAGCCACCATAGTGCTGCAGGGCTGCCTGGGCGATCTGCAGCAGGCCGTGGATGGCCCTGAGGTCGAGCGGGCTGAGGGCGGAGCAGGGCGGGGGCGGGTGGGTGGAGCGGGGGTGGGCCGGGGGCAGGGCAGTTTTGGGGCACTCCGTCTCTAAAAGGTTCGCCATCACTAAGTTAGGATTTCTGCTTCATGATAGCATTTTCTCCGTAACAAAAGCAAATCTCATAGTGGTTTCTTATTTTAAGACTTTAGCAATGCCACAATGCTATTATGGAATATAAAAAGGGTCAAGATTCACTGGACCTTACTTACAAGCAGCAACAACACTGAAATTGATAGAAAAGCAGGTGATAACCCCCCATGGCTCTATAGAAAGGAGAACGCACAGGTTTTATTTAACTGGACTATTTGTGAGTAGGTACAATGTTGGATGAGGAGTAAAAGTTTCAGGGAGATTACTTCTTCAAAAGACTGCAACCGTCATAAATACATGCCAGTTGCCAAGCTTCCAAATTTTGATCACAGTCGTAAGTGTAAATAACGTTCATATGCCGTTTTTTTTTCAGCATTGTTATAACTTTGAATGGTCACTAAACAAATGATTGTAAGTCGACAACTACCTGTATTTAATGTAAACTTATAGTGTCATTTAGAGCAGGGGTCTTCAAACTTGGCCCTTTTATGACTTGTGGACTTCAACGTCCAGAATTCCTCAGCCAGGCACGCTGGCTGAGGAATTCTGGGAGTTGAAGTCCACAAGTTCATAAAAGGGCCAAGTTTGAAGACCCCTGATTTAGAGTTTAGTTGTGTCTGCTTGTCAACAGAACTTTCAGCTAAAGCAAATCAATACTACGTTCACAAAAGTAGCACCAAAGGACTTTAAAAAAATATTCTGGATCATTTGTTCAATTTTCTAAGAGTCTTAAAAGGATTTGCTTTCCAGGTCAATAAGTGTGACTTCTCGATCTTATAAGAAGTGAAGTCTTCAAAATGAACACAGGGAAAAACCGAGGGGACAGAAATTTACAAGTATGCCCCTTTGTGGAATCTGGTAACACCAACCATGAATAATAAACTATTGTTCAATGTCTAAAATTGATCTTGCAGGATCTTTTGGGAGATGTTGTACCACATGAATTTCTGAGCATAGAAGCTTCTGAATTTAGACTAGTCTTGTTGTTCTCTCTCTCTCTCTCTCTCTCTCTCTCTCTCTCTCTCTCTCTCTCTCTCTCTCTCTCTCTCTCTCTCTCTTTCTTTTGGTGGGATTTTCAAAAAGCTTTCTTTAATGTTATGTGAATGCTTCAATTGCTTCGGTCTACTGAGTGGGTGGTGATGGAATGAGGTAGGATAGGAAGTTGAAAGCAGTTCTTTTCTGTAAAATGGAATGAGAACTTTTGTGGCGTTATCCACACCCACATCCCAAAGATACTTTTTCATGAGGCAACTGGACTTTCTTGTTTTTTTCTTTGAAGACGTTTCGCTTCTCATCCAAGAAGCTTCTTCAGCTCTGACTGGATGGGTGGGAATCAGTTGCCTCGTGAAAAATGATCTTTGGGATAACTATGACCCAGATGACTGAGAATCTCCATAGATATCCACACCCACATTCTGTTTTGGTGAAATTTTCGCCTTTCCCTTCAAGGGGCATTATGTTGGTCGTGAGCGACACTGATAAAATGGTTCTAATGAACCATTTAGGTTGTTTACGGAATTTACAGAATAACAGAGTTGAAAGAGACATTGGAGGCCTTCTAGTCCAACCGCCTGCTCAAGCAGGAGACCCTACACTATTTCAGACAAATGCTTGTCCAATCTCTTCTTTAAAACCTCCAGTGATGGAGCACTCACAACTTCTGGAGGGAAGTCCTTCCACCTCCTCAATTCTAGGTTGTATCTCTCTTTGATAAGCTTCCATTCCTTATTTCTTGTCCTGCTTGCAGGTTTTTTTGAAGAATAGGTCAGCCCCCTTTGTGACAGCTGCTCAAATTCATAAACAATTTATCACAATGGACAATGCAGCTTAAACTCCAAAGTGCAACAGTAAAACCTGCAATCAACTATTTAAACACAGATAAGGAGCAGATAAGGAGGGAGACCCAGGCAACACAGTATTGAATAACTGGAGGTTGTATAAATATTTATAAAAGTATATACAGAGAAGGTTAGATAAATAGAAGTATTAATGTAAGAGAAAATTAATCTTATTGTATATAATACAGATAGGGAAATTTGGAGAGAGGAGTTGCTCGGACATTACCCCTGAATTGTATTTGAAGAGAGATGAGAGGGAAGAAAGGAGACGAGAGAGAAAAGAGTAAAGGAGGGGGGGGGGAGGAAGTAGGAAGGTTGGAGGAGAAGAGGAGAAGTGGGGAGAAAGGGGAGGAGAGTGGTGAAGGAAAGAGAAGAGGAGAGGAAGAAGAGGGAAGTAGGGAAGAAAGAAAAGAAAGGGAGAAAGAAGGTAGAGAAGAAGGAGTGTGGATGCAGTGAAAGGGGAAATGGGTGAGCAACACCAAAAGTCATGTGTATGCATTATTTCATTTTATTAAAAGTATCTTATATGTAAGAATGTAAAAAGAATGTATGTTAACATCTGATAAATATCATGGTATATGTATGGAGGAGAGTTTGGAAGAAAAAAAACCCTATTTAAACACAGATTAAACAGCCAAGTTTAAAACCCCAGACTGGGAACAGTTTACCACATTTCATAATAATACCAGGCCACACAATGTACATTCTGTCTTCTGATTGGCCACTGCTACCATGCCACCATTTTGTGACAATGTTCACCATCTCTGCTTAAAATTCCAAAGGTTCCCTAAGGCTTGTTATTACAATAAAATCTGGTGTTAGCTGAACAATTGAGTTTCAAAGTTTTTATTTCTAGTGGAAAATTCTCATTTTTAAAATTTCAGCTAGGGAAGGAAGCTGCAGTGGGCATTCTGTTATGTACCAAATATTTTTTCTAGGTGTCATAGGCTATTATCAGCAAGGCAATTAACCCTAGATCACTTCTGTGATATAATATTTTTAACAGATGACTGGTTCGCATTAATATCATTTAAACTTAGAGAGAGATGTGAAAGGAAGGCAAAGGTTGAAGATCAGCTTTTTCCCAGTGCATTTTTCTTAAGGGGATGAAATATTATTGTTTTTAAATGCATATGGTTTTGACCACTGCAGTTCCTCAATTAGATTTACAGATAGCCTAGTGTGTAGGATGGTGTATATAAAAAAAAGAAAGAGAGAAGAAAAGACACCCAGGTTGAAGAGATGGGACACTGGAAGGCCTGTGGATAACAATACAAGACATCTAAGATCCTAACACTTAGATTTTAATAGAATAACAGAGTTGGAAGGGACCATGGAGGCCTTCTAGTCCAACCCCCTGTTCAAGTAGGAGACCCTATACCATGTCAGACAAATGGCTGTCCAATCTCTTCTTGAGAACCTCTGGTGTGGGAGCACCCACAATTTCTAGAGACAAGTTGTTTGACTGATTAATTGTTCTGTCAGAAAATTTCTCCTTAGTTCTAGGTTGCTTCTCTCCTTGATTAGTTTCCATCCATTGCTTCTTGTCCTGCCTTCAGGTGCCTTGGAAAATAGCTTGACTCCCTCTTCTTTGTGGCAGCCCCTGATATATTGGAACACTGCTATCATGTCACGCCTTGTCCTTCTCTTCATATTCATCGTCTTCTTCTCTTTCTGTCCAACTTTCCAAGCACTTTCTGAAGAGCGCTAAGTCTTTGCATAACATGTCCAAAATATAGTAATTTCAGCTTGGTCATTGATGCCTCAAATGAGAACTCGCCTGATTTGTTCAAAGATCCAGTTGTTTGTTTTCATGGCTATCCATGTATTCTCAAAAGTCTTCTCCAGCACCAAAGTTCAAACGTGTCAATATGCTTTTCATCCTATTTCTTCAAAGTCTATCTTTCATTTTCATAGAATATCACAGGGGAAACCATTTATAGAATATTGAACACAGAACATAGAATAATAGAGTTGGAAGGGAACTTGGAGGTCTTCTAATCCAACCCCTTGCTCTAGGAGGAGACCCTGTACCATTTCAGTTAAATGGTTGTCCAATCTCTTTTGGAAAGCCTCCAGTGTTGGAGCACTCACCACTTCTGAAGGCAAACTATTTCATTGGTTGATTGGTCTCACCATTGGGAAATTCCTCCTTAGTTCTAGGTTGCTTCTCTCCTTGGTTTGTTTCCATCCATTGCTTCTTGTCCTGCCTTCAGGTCCTTTGGAGAATAGGTGGACCCCCTCAGTTTTGTAGAAGTCCTTCAAATATTGGAACACTAGTATCATGTCACCCCTAAACTAGACATTCTCAATTCCTGCAACCGTTCTTCATACGTTTTAGCCTCCAGCCCCTTAATCATTTTATTGCACTCTTTCCAGAGTTTCAACACCTTCTCCTTCTCCCCTCCTCCTCCTCCTTCTCCTCCTCCTCCTCTTCCTTCTCCCTCTCTTCCTCCTCCTCCTCCTCCT
>NW_015386390.1:410931-419547 GCF_001527695.2 Protobothrops mucrosquamatus
CCTTCTCCCTTCTCCCTTCTCCCTTCTCCCTTCTCCTTCCCCTTTTCTATCTGTTCAGTGATCATCTACAGCCACTCCATCCTCCTACAGAAAAGCATTTTTCACCCGGAGTAGGTGTGAAATATGGCTGTCACTCAGCAGTCGGAATCAAAGGAGGACCTAATTCGCTGGGTGGAAAGAGTTAAATGAACTTTAACTAAAAAGCTCTGCCTCTACCTCTCTGGGTAGAAAATAGCCAAGGGCAACAGTGGATGACTAATGTGTAGAATATTGCAATTAGTATAGCAAGGTACTTACAGGGATCAAATTAAAAAATTCATTAACGTACGCACTTAATTAAGAAACACTTTTCGGTTTACATGATAAATTATGACACCTATTAAATCTTCCAGTACAAGCTGTAATGGCTTCTTTGCTCCTGGGCAGAGAACTGTTGCCTTTGAGGTTCTTTGAACCTCCCCAAGGACCGGCAGCTTGAGATACAAAATGCATTAAAAAACAATGCTTCGTTCCCCTCCCTGGAGAGGTGCGGCCCTTTTTTTTTAAATTCCTCTGAAGCGCATTTCAAGTTTTAGAAATCCTCACTGCGGATAGAGAGATCAGAAAAACAACCGAGAAGCGAATAACTTCAGCTCCCCCCCAAATCAAATGACCTTGGGAAGGAACAGGGAGAAAGAAAGAAAAAATATAAAACTCTGAAGATTCAAGGCTACTTTGGGGAGGAGATGAAAAGGGAAGGAAAGAAGGGAACGACACCGCTATTGATTGACAAATCTCAAACGCGACACTTTGGAAAGACTGCCGGATCTCAGCAAACGGAGTGGAAGTCACGTCTGTTGTGAAAAGCCGGGACCAGTTCTGTAGTTAAGTCTCTCTTGAAGCCAGTTTTTGTTTTTTTTTTTAAAAAAAGATCAGGGATCATTTAGATAACACTGGGTCTTCTTGGAGTTGGGGGAAGCAATTCCGTGGACACTGACCAGATATTCTTCAAGGACTGGATTTAGCAGGGAGGATAGAGAGTAAAGAGCAATCAGGAACAAAACACGTCTGGAGGTACCAAAAGGAGGTAGAGATAGTTCTCGACTTACAACAGTTGGTTTAGTTGACCATTCAAAGTTGCAACAGCCCTGAAACAAGTGACACACGACAGTTTTTCACACTTACGACGGTTATAATAATAATAAAGTTGGAAGGGACCTTGGTGGTCATCTAGTCCAACCCCCTGCTCAAGCAGGAAACCTTATACCAGTGATGGCAAACCTTTTAGAGACCAAGTGCCCAAACTGCAACCCAAAACCCACTTATGTATCGTTGGGTGCTGGGTGGGCGTGGCCCATTGGTTGGGCATGGCCCATTGGTTGGGCGTAGCTATGGTGGTAACGGCAGACTGGGTGGGACTAAAAAGTTCAATCAATCAATTCCAACTTTGCGAGATCTTTTTTTCCCCCGCAAGTTGAAATTGATTGATTGAGTGAACCATATTTTTTTTGCACATGGCGGCGGAGGCCTAAAGTGAAAAGGTTTTATAAAACCCAGCTGAAGTCCTAGGAGTGGGGCAATGGTGCATGTGCCCACAGAGAGGGCTCTGCGTGCCACCTGTGGCACGCGTGCCATAGATTCGCCACCACGGCCCCATACCATTTTGGACAAATGGCTGTCCAGTCTCTTCTTAAAAACATCCAGTGTTGGAGCATTCACCGCTTCTGGAGGCAGGTTGTTCCACTGGTTAATTGTTCTAACTGTCAGGAAGTTTCTCCTTAGTTCTAGGTTGCTTCTCTTCTTGATTAGTTTCCATCTGTTGCTTCTTGTCCTGCCTTCAGGCACCTTGGACAATAGCTTGACTCCCTCTTCTTTGTGGCATCCCCTGAGACACTGGAACGCTGCTATCATGTCCCCCTCGTCCTTCTCTTCATTAAACTAGACATACCCAATTCCAGCAACCGTTCCTTGTATATTTTAGCCTCCAGTCCCCTAATCATCTTTGTTGCTCTTCTCTGTACTCTTTCTAGAGTCTCAACATCTGTTTTACATTGTGGTGACCAAAACTGGATGCAGGTTGAAGCATCCCCGTGGTCATGTCATCGAAATTCAGATGCTTTTGGCCAATGATTCAAATTTATGACCATTTGCGGTATCCCGGGGTCATGCGATCCCCTTTTGTGACCTTCTGAGCAGCAAAGTCAAATGGGGGGGACCAGATTCACTTAACAACCCTGTTACCGACTTAACAACCGCAGGGATTCACTTTTACAGTTGTGCCAAGAAAGGTGGTAAAATGGGGCAAAACTCACTTAACCAATGTCTCACTTAGCGACAGACATGTTGGGCTCAATTGTGGCCGTAAGTCGAGGACTAACTGTATGTGTAAAAAATCTCAGGCAAATGCCCCCCCCCCCCAAATTCAGAGAGGAATAAAGCACAATCAGACTTGCAAGATTCTGTTATTATAACCAATCTTAATAAAAGTAGTTTTAGACTTCTGGAGAGTTGTTTCATGGTGTGGTCTACACAGGAAGAGTTTAATTCTGTAGAACAGTCTTTAGAACATAGAATCATAGGGCTGGAAAGGATCTCAGAGGTCTTCTAGTCCAGCCCCTGCTCAAGGTAGGAGGCCTTATATCAAGCTGGTCAAATAGTTCTCCAGTCTATTTTTGAAAACCTCCAGTGATGGAGCATCCACAACTTCGAAAGCAAACTATTCCATTGATTATTTCTTCTCATGGTCAGAATTCCCCCCCCCTTAATTATAGGTTGGATCTCTCTTTAACAAGCTTCCACCCATTATTTCTTCTCCTGACCTCTGGTGCTTTGGCGAATAAGTCAATCCCCTCTTCTCCGTGACAGCCCCTCAAGTACTGGAAGACAATCGTCAGTCATCATGCCCCTCCCCCACAATCCTTCTCTTCAATAGGCTAGACCAGGGGTGTCAAACTGCCGGCCCGCGGGCCGTACGCGTCATGCGGAAGCCGCGCCCCACCCCATTGCCGGCAGTGGCAAAACAGTCCCGATACGTCGCGCGTCACGCGACGTCGCGAGTTTATGTCCGGGCTAGACATACCTGATTCCCTCAACTGTTCATCATACGATTTAGCCTCTAGACTCCTTATCATCTTTGTTGTTCTTCTCTACAGCATACCTGGCTGAGGAATTCTGGCAGTTCCTCGGTCCACAAGTCATAAAAGGGCCAAGTTTGAAGACCCCTGGTCTAGCCCTTTCCAGACACTGGTAGGATTTCCCAATGTCGGTTACCTCAGCTATTTGTTGATGGTACATTCCATGCAGGGTCTTATCTTGCCATGGCACTTCCTTTGTTCCATGTCTGCTGCTGCTTCAGACATTCTCTCAGCAGCTCATCTTTGGCTGTCAACATTCTGATATATTCCTGGATGCTCTGAGTTTCATCCAGGACAATGGTTTTGACACTCATCAGACCCCAACCATCCTCTTTCTGACTAGTGTACGGTTTCTGGGTGTTGGACTTGGGGTGGAAATGTCCATATCCTGTGAGGAGTTTCTGGGTCTTCACATCAGTAGCTTCTATATCCTCCTTTTGCCAGCTCACTATGCCGGTATACTGGCAGGGTATTTGATGACTGGCAGGGCATACATGTTGATGGCATAGATCTTGTACTTCCCACTGAGCTGGCTCTTAAGAACCTGTTTGACCCTTTGGTGATACTTGGATGTTGCTACCTTCTTTGCCTACATATGGTTTCCAAGAGGACCTGGTGTGACTGTGGGATACCAAGGTACTTGTAACTGGTCTGTATGTCTGCTACCGTGATTTCACGAAAATAAGCCCTAGTTTGATTTTTACACATGTGTCCAATATGAGCCCTATCCCCAAAGTAAGCCCTACTTAAGACCCTGCCCACTCCATTGCACCTGGTTGCACAAGGTGGGGCGAGCTGCACGGGTAAAAATCAAGCTAAGGTGGGGATGAGCGGGTGGAGCTGCACCATGTGACCCATACCCCGACACCTACCTTGCCTTCTTCTGCCCACTTCTTCTGTGGTCGCTCGCCACTGCTCACGCACAACGTCCCAGGTCTCCATTTTGCCAGCAGATGCCTTCAGGAAAGGCCTCTGCAGCCAAGAAAGGAGCTCTGGATTGATGCACGGGTGCCTCCCAGCCTCCATTTTGCCATCAGAGGCCTTCAGCTACACTGCTCTAGTTTGGATGACATCCCAATGTCCTCACTGTAGATCCATGTCAGGTGGATCAGTGAGCTGATGTCTCGTTCAGTCTTAGCCTACAACCTGATGTCATCCATGTCCAGGAGGTGGCTGATGATAGTTCCACCCTTGAACCTGTATCCATACCCATTCTTGATTCAGTCTGTGTGTCATATCCATTGGCTCGAACACCCTCAACCAAATAGAGGTAGACATTGTCATACAGTGGTACCTTGGTACTCAACTGCTTTGAAACTCATCAAATTTGGTACTAAATGCATTTTGATGCCAAAATTTCATCCCGGTACTCATCGTTTGTTTGGTACTCAACGCACAAGCTAGAACTTGTTGGTGTCAGCTGCCTTGTAACTCACTACATTATTTCTTATGGAAAAAATTGGTTTGGTAATCATTGTTTTTGTGCCGGAACCGAGGTACCACTGCAGATTGTCCAGTTGGGTGTACATCCCAAAGCCATTAAATCTATATATATATATATATATTTACCAGACTGTCCAAGAAAGCATATTCCATAAATGACTGTGGAGCAATCATATTAACCAGAGGCAGTTTTAATTACATTTAAACATAACCAGAATTCAATCCAATGTTGCTGTTGTCCTGATGCCACCCATAACGTTTATGAGTAGAGTCCCTGGCCTGGAATATGTTGGCTTATTCTCCATAAGATATAATTATATAATATTCAAATTGTATCAAATTGTATTAATTTTGTATTAGCTTAATTAAAGTCCTAAGTAGTTTATAACTTGGTTAAAGTAAGACCCAATTCTTCCTGCATTAGCCTAGCTCAGGGGTCTTCAAAGTTGGCCCTTTTATGACTTGTGGACTTCAACTCCCAGAATTCCTCAGCCAGGCACATTGGCTGAGGAATTCTGGGAGTTGAAGTCCACAAGTCATAAAAGGACCAAGTTTGAAGACCCCTGGCCTAGCTGTCCACAAGAGGCTCTATTTAATAATATTATCATCCATGATACAAGACACAGGCCCCAAGAGTCTTCTCCATGATGAGATGACAAGATGAAGGTTTTTCCCAGGAATCCTTCATCTCTATTGCTATCTAATTGTCCCTGAAGGACCAAAGAGATCTGAGGTCAAAACCTCAAAAATATCTATAGCTGTCTGTCTAACTGCCAATCTCTGTCCCAAAAGTGCTTTTTCACAAGGCAATTGGACTTTCTTGTTTTTCTTTGAAGACGTTTCACTTCTCATCCAAGAAGCTTCTTCAACTCTGATTGGATGGTGGGGAATGGAAGGATTTATACTCCTTGCAGACAGTTGGTCATTTGCATTCTTTTAGAGAGTTGTTGAGGCCATTTGGAGGTTTATCTGTGTCATCAGGGTCACCTGAGTGGTGCAAATGGGTGTGGAGCCTTCTTGGAACGGTTGAAAGGACAGTGTTGTAGACTGGAGATAGATGATGTTGTATCCCACCCCCTCTGTTGAGAGAGAGCTGTTCCGTTTTGACATAGATGGCCTCTTTGACCCCTCTTTCAAACCAGCAGTCCTCTCTGTCCAAAATGTGGACTTTGCTGTTTTTGAAAAAGTGGCCTTTGTCTTTTAAATGCAGAGGGACTGCTGGATCCTGTTCTGATGGGTGTTGTTCTCCAGAGCAAAGAAGACATGTTTTCTGGGTCCCATCACATCACATTGTTTAATGGTTAGAAACCAAATTATGCTGATTATGTTAATGGGCAGAATCAGCAGGAGATAGATCAGTGGTTCTCAACCTGTGGGTCGGGACCCCATTTGGGGTCGATCGACCATTTCATGGGGGTCGCCAAGCAAGGCTGTCCGCCATTTTTTTTGTCCGCCATTTTTTCCCCCTTTTCCGGCGGGTGCCTTATCTCCCTTGGGCTGGGCCAGCTGGTGGTCGGCCTGCTCCGTCTCTGCCGCTTGCCAGCTACGCCTCGGCCGGTGCAGGGGGCGGAACCACGCATGTGCGGCGCTCCCGGGCAGGGAAAGTCCTCGACTTACGACCAGTTGGGTAGTCCTCGACTTATGACTGGTTTAGTCCTCGACTTATGACCTGTTTAGTCCTCGACTTACGACCGGTTTAGTCCTCGACTTACGACCGGTTGGGGTCGCGGCATTAAAAAGGTTGAGAACCACTGCGATAGATGGTCCTCAAATAAATTATAAGTAATAAGCAGCATCTTGAATGGTACCCAGAAATTCCTGGTAACTGTGCAGTTTGCAAAGCAGAAGCAATACCAGAGCATACAATAGCATATCCATAACTGCTCGTACAGTCTCATTCTTGACCAGGAAGTTTCTGATAGATCATCTAGAGCAGCCCTATAGAGGCGCCATTGACAATACAGTCCTAAAGACCTAGTAGCAACATAAAGAATGATGCTAAATAGGATTTTAAAATCCACACACACATATACACACAAACGTACTCTGATAGGAATGATAGCCATTTTTTAAGACCGTGCTAAGGTGGTAGCGCCAAAATTTGGCAACAAATCACCCAAACATGTGGCCCAATTTCCCAGCCTCCATAGCAAAATGTCAACCAGTTAGACCAGGGGTAGGCAACCTTGGCTCTTTTATGACTGGTGGACTTCAACTCCCAGAATTCCTGAGCCAGCATGGCTCAGCTTGGAAACTCTCCCTTTCCCCTCAGCATGGCTGGCTCAGGAATTCTGGGAGTTGAAGTCCACCAGTCATAAAAGAGTCAAGGTTGCCTACCCCTGAGTTAGAACATGCAGATGGTTTTAACTGTTTCTTTAAGTCTGTTACATAATTATTTCGTCTCCTCCTACAGCTGTCGGCCTTTGAAAATAATGTGAAATTAATTAATTAATGTGAAAATAAGTGTGATCTCCTGGATACAAAAAAGCTGGCTTCTCTCTGTGACACAGCCCTGGGGATCCCTACTAAATTTTAAATCTAAAGATATTTACAGGCTGTTCTCAACTTACAACAGATTGTTTAGTGACCGTCGACTTACAACAGTCCGTTTAGGGCAGGGGTCTTCAAACATGGCCCTTTTATGACTTGTGGACTTCAACTCCCAGAATTCCTGAGTCAGCATGGTTCAGCTTGGAAACTCTCCCTTTCTCCTCAGCATGGCTGGCTCAGGAATTCTGGGAGTTGAAGTCCACGAGTCATAAAAGAGCCAAGGTTGCCTACCCCTGTTCTAACTGATTGATATGGAGGCTGGTTGCTATGGAGGCTATGCTGGCTGAGGAATTCTGGGAGTTGAAGTCCACAAGTCCTAAAAGGGCCAAGTTTGAAGACCCCTGGTTTAGTGACTGTTGAAGTTACAGTGGCACTAAAAAAAGTGGCTTATGGCCGTTTTTCACACTTATGACTGTTGCAGCATCCCCATGGCCACGTGATTGACATTCGGATGCTTGACGACTCACATTTATGACGGTTGCAGCGTCCCAGGGTCATGGGATCACCTTTTGCCACCTTCTGACAAGCAAAGCCAATGGGGAAACCAGATTCGTTTAACGACCGTGTTTCTAACCTAACAATTGCCATGATTCAGTTAACTGTGTCAAGAAAGGTCGTAAAATGGGGCCAAACTCACTGAACAATTGTCACTCTTAGCAACAGAAATTTTGGGCTGAATTGTGGTCGTAAGTCGAGGTCTACCTTAATAGGTTTTTTTCCCCCAGATACAATACCCACAATTTAGCCTGACAGAAATTAATGGGATTAGCCAGTCATAACTATTTTGAAGTGCAATTAATTTAACCTGTGTTCAGCCCAAGAACTGAGGTAACCCATGTTCAAATTTGTATTCTGCCAATTCTTAAATGGCCATGGATATTTCTTACTAGGAAGTTTTCCCTTGATAAATCATACTATCCATGTTCCACAAACATAAGGAGTTGGCAAGCAGAAGCACCTTTTTCTCTCCCCCCCCCATTGCACAGTTGTGTGTCTGAGTTTTTATTTTTTAATTTGTTTGCCAATTTTAGGAGGAACTGGCTATTTTCATCTGATGCGAACGAGAAAATAATGTTATCTATTTAAGCTGCCTTTTTGCACTTTTGAGGAACACTAATAAATTAAAAATAGGGGCAGATAAGCAAGTTTTGACAAGTGTTTTGCCTATAATATTCACTTATGGTTTGTGGCATTTGAAAAAGAGAAACTAGTCAAGATGTTGGGGTTTAAACATTGGCTGCTTTACATAGATGAGCTGTCAGATGCTTCATCAAATGATACAAGCATTTTCAGCCTGGGGATTTATTTATTTATTTGCTCAAACGTGGCAGTCTTCACATACCTTTCAATGGGAAGAGGGGTCGAAATAATACAGCAGTCAATCCACAACCTTACAGAATGGAGGCATCAAAAGAACTAGCACTGAGCCAAACATTTGAAATAGAGAATCTCCTTCCTTCCTTCCTTCCTTCCTTCCTTCCTTCCTTCCTTCCTTCCTTCCTTCCTTCCT
>NW_015386390.1:424609-458404 GCF_001527695.2 Protobothrops mucrosquamatus
GGTCAAAGTTCATGCCACAGGAATAACTTCAAATAAAAGCCCAAGAAGGTATAAAAACCTACCACTCCCTACTACAGGTGGTCAGCTTTCCCAGAGCCATCTTTCTGTCTGGCTCTCCTCTTCAATAAACTGCAATCTTCTTTCTAAAGCAGTCTCCATTTTGTTTATTCTCAGCTTCAACTAGACCCTGATGAGGATTTTTATTTCAACAACTACTTGTGGGAACGTAATGACTCCATGTTGATTCCTCTCTTGACTCCATCCCCAGGCTCTGCCTGTCCTTGTCCTACATCAGATGTACTATAGTAACCCATATTAGCTTTTTCTTTGACCACCTTCTGCTGGTGCTAAACTCGGGTTTGGTAAATAAAAAAGAAGGGATCCTTCTCTGATGGTCTGTTTAAGAAGAATTTGGGCCTCAGACATACTAATGTGATTTGGGAGTGAAGTGAGAAGGTACCAAGTCCAGTATTCTTCTGCAGAGTGGCCTCACGTTATCCTGAGATTCAGCTATGCCTCTAAAAATAATGTCTAGAAACAGTTTAGGGTTTATCAATTACCGTTTCTAAGCTGTAAATTACCTATTTTGAGAGCATAATTTGTCTGTAATGTATGTTTTAACAGTGTGATTTGTTTCTTGTTTGTAATTAATGCCAAGCTTTGAAGCTAAAATTGCATGACAAATCGTTATGGGCAAAGCCATTAGCTTGGAAATGACTGCTTAAGATTTGTAATATACTGTAACATCACTTTGTCTGCTTAAATGCCAGACATACCACACTAGTCTTAAAAGTGGGGAAAGTGTGTGTGTGTGTGTGTGTGTGTGTGTGTCTTTCTCTCCCCTGCTTTCTAATAAAATCTTTTCCATCATGGAAGTCTGATCAGATGCACTTTTCTCCTATAGAAAGAAGAGAAATCCAGTTTCCTTTGGCTCTTATTTCAGCTTAGCTTTATTCTCTTATATGTAAAGATTTAAGACCCTGGTCAGCATCTTGACCTGTGTACTCCAGTGCCAGATGCCTTTTCCAGAATTTCTGGAAGGTCACACTTCACAAACGTGCCTTACAATAATGTTATAGACTTGTTCAAGCCAAACTGATGTGACCCTACTTAATAATTTAGAATGACTGTTAAAAAGACCTTTGGAATAGGGTAACCACCTCCAATATACACTGCATAAACATGACAAAAAATAAATAAATAAAATAAAATTATGCATATACCCACCTACACGCACATATGTGGCCCAGAGAAACAACACAGTCTAGTTCGGATGTATATATATATATATATGGTGAGAAAAGCGAATCTTGTGAGTTTACCAGACTTTTCCAGAAGATGACTTATGGCAGATACTACAGAACAAAGTTCAAACAGCACAATCAGAACCGAAGACATTAAACAACGCCTCTCCGATTGGGAAAAACCAATGTAAATATTTCTGAACATTTTCTATAAAGATTAAAAGGTTTAAAGAGTCCCCGGTTCAGTCATGTCCGACTCTAGAGGGCGATGCTCGTCTCATTTCTTAGCTGAGGGAGCCAGCATTGTCGGAAGACATTTTCGTGGCCATGTGGCCAGCCATGACTATATGCTGAGATGCGCAGAACGCTGTTACCTTCCCACCAAAGTGGTACCTATTTAGCTACTTGCATTTGCATGAGAACTGCTCAGTTAGTAGGCGCTGGGACAAGTAATGGAAGATCAACCCGTCACATGGGGTTTGGGTCTCAAATCCAGGCTGTCAGCTTTCCAGCTGACAAGCGCAGCCTCTTAACCATCAAGCCCTTGTGCCCCTTACAAAGTATGTGATGCAAAACGGCAAGCACAGTTTGAAATTCTGCACGTTGTAGCCCGAAGCTACTGTATGTAGAAGTCATCAGCTGAAAGAAAAGCTGGACTAGAAAACTGCCGGGCAATAATATTTATGTCTGTAATTAGAGGATCAAATGGACACGTGCTATTTAGAGAGCTTTAAAAACCTTTGGCAGGCGAGCCGTGAAGACCCAAAATTGGGAACCTCCGTCTATTTCCAAAAGTGCAGCTCCTGATGGATTTATGGCTTATATGGAAAAACAGGCGGATGTAAGATAACCCTTTACAATCCCGGCTGACAGAAACCAGAAGCCAAATTTTTGAGTGTTTTCAGATCCAGAATGATAGGGTATGATCCGTGCCAGCTCTGGCCTAGGCTGCCCAGATAGACTGAACAGGAGGCAAGAGGAATGCCAAAAATAAAAGAAGAAGCTGAAAACTAATTAATTGGAAGCAGCAATGGGAGGGGGATACTTGTGGCAGCTCAGAAGGACATATTTAATTGGAGAGCACCCTATGTTTCTTTGGTGAAAAACCTGTTGCTGTTACAGCCATGGCTACAAGGGTCCTACCAGAAAACAGAATACATCGGTTGATTTAAGTGGGATCTATGCAATCCCCAAATGATAGAAATCCAGAGTGTTTAGGATGCAAGACCTTGTACCATGTTAAAACCTTGGCAGGATGGAATGCCCTTTTCTAGTCACCTTCTGCTATGTAATCCACACCGCTTGTTGAGGATGTCAAAGCACGGCGTTGAGGGAAATGGTTATATGGGCCTATCAGAAAACAAATCTGGGTGCATTTTCTGGTCATAGATGATACAGTGACATCACCAAAGCAGCTCAGGTGTGACTTTTAACAAAAGGTACTGCAGGAATATAACAGAATAACAGAGTTGGAAGGGACCTAGAACAGAACCCTCTGCTCAGGCAGGAAACAGACTATTTCAGACAAATGGCTGTCCAGTCTCTTCTTAAAAACTTCCAGTGTTGGAGCATTCACCACTTCTGGAGGCAAGTCGTTCCACCGATTAAATGTTCTAACTGTCAGGAAATTTCTCCTTAGTTCTAGGTTGCTTCTCTCCTCGATTAGTTTCCATCCGTTGCTTCTTCTCCTGCCCTCAGGTGTTTTGGAGAATAGGTTGACTCCCTTTTCTCTGTGGCAGCCCCTGAGATATTGGAACACTGCTATCATGTCAACCCTCGTCCTTTTCATTAAACTAGACATACCCAATTCCAGCAATATAGTCTTAAATCTCATGAAAGAAAAGGGGCTAGAAATAAATAAATGTCTCATCCTTTTAAGATTGTCTTAGATCTTCTCCTTTGTCCCATCTAAGTTGCCATCAACTGTATTCCCCAAAATGGAGGACCTTCTTCACAGTGACCCCTGATTTTTATACTGATGCTGTTGTTTCTGACACCGACTGCAATTTATTTTGCCCTTTTACATATTCAGTATTAAAACCCACCTTCATGTCTACTAAAAGTAGATGAACAAAAGTGGCTTATATTCTTGAAGTTCCTTTTTTTAAATATAATATAGACAGTCCTTTAATGGTTGCGAGATATCTTTAATGTTATCAGTCTGGAGATCTTAGTAGGGGAAATATTGATCTAAATGGGTGGGATCATGATTTGGGGGGGTGGGGTGGAGCTTGAGACTAAATTTGACCACCAGGCCCAAATTTAATATGCTGTCTGATGAAGTTGTAAGGATCCCCAAACTTGCACATATATTTGGATCATGTAGATTGATCCTATGAGTTATTGAAGAATTATTCAACTTTGGATTCCTTTCACCCAAAGAGGGAGGGAGCCAGTGCAAGGCAGCTGGGGAACAGATCACAGTAGAGGTTGAATTGACTCAGCATTTGGGCACATCAAAAAACAATCTCAAACTTGAGATTGAGCTGTACCAGTTTCAAATGCTCCTCCTTACAATCTGATTTTTTGTAGAAGCAAAGGGGATCTCTAGATCCTTTCACCTTCAGAAGAGCAAGGGAACTAAAACTGACTCTCTGAATCAGCACAGGATGAATTAGCAAATCAAAAGTCAATTTGTTGTCCTATACCAGGGGTAGGCAACCTTGGCTCTTTTATGACTCGTGGACTTCAACTCCCAGAATTCCTGAGCCAGCCACGCTGAGGGGAAAGGGAGGGGTTTCCAAGCTGAGCCATGCTGGCTCAGGAATTCTGGGAGTTGAAGTCCACGAGTCATAATAAAAGAGCCAAGGTTGCCTACCCCTCTCCTATACTGTAGCTGTTTCCAAAACAATACTGGCTTTTTGCTTACAGCATTATCATATGTTGAGTGGTAGCAATAACATTGTGCAGTGTTTATGGTGTTTGTTCTCCTCCGATAAACCAGATGGATAAATCACTTACCTATTTTCTAACTCCCAAATAGATACGTTCATTCAAGGGGTCCATTCAACTTCCTTTGTTTGCGATTGAGTTAATGGGGGGAACTTAACAATACATATAATAAATTGGTTTTGTTTTAATAGTGTGATTAGACACACAAGGAATTTGTCTCCAGTGCAGAAGTTCTCAGTGTACATGCAAAACAACAGAGTAATAATAATCATAATAATAATACTAATAAGAGAAGGTAATAGAAAAGATGAGAAGGATAATAGTAACACAGCCATACTACATAGGTAAATATACTTGGGTAAATAAGACGATGCTGTGGGAATTAAGTGTTCAGCAGAGTGATGGCACAAAGGAAAAACTGTCCCTAGTTGTTTTGGCATGTGTTGAAGGAAAAGTCTGCATCATAGTTCAGTCCAAGCCGGGAATAAACAACACGGTGACTGCTTTAGAAAGAAGGTTGCAGTTTATTGAAGAGGAGAGCCAGACAGGAAGATGGCTCTGGAAGAAAAGAGAGAGAGCATATGTAGGGAGTAGGTTTTTATACCCTCTGGGGCTTTTGTTTGGAGTTGTTTCCTGTTCCTGTTTGAGGCTTTGTATTTCCTGTGTCATGTATTCTGACCTGATTCTGGGTGTACCCTTTGGCATCTGTGGGTTAATCCTATTATGTCCTGTCTTAGAGTTTGGATGGGGTATATAGATTTTAGGTATCTTTGTCTTCTTAATCTTCTAGCTGGGGGGCCTCCATCTGTATTTCTACAGAGCTGGTTTCTGCTTGGGGGAGGGAGACCTGGGGCTATTAAGAAAAAAACTGGGCATGCTTTTCTGCCTCTTTAAGATCCTTTGAGGAAATATATTTTTCTGCCCTTTTAATATTTCCTTCTCTGGGGCGGGGGGGGGGGCTGACTTCCCACACATGCAATGCCCTATAGCAGCATCCCGAGGGAAGGAGTTGAAACGGTTTATCTCCAGGATATGAGGGGTCTATAGATAGTTTCTCAGCCCTCTTTCGGACTCATGTAATATACAGGTCTTCAAGGGTAGGCAGGTTACTGTTGCTATTGTTTTTTCTGCAATCCTAACTATCTACCGATGTTTGAATCTGTTGGAAATCCCAGGCAAGTCTGAATCGTATACCTGCATGAGAAATCCTTTCATTTTAAAACACCTGAATAATTGAAACACACAAAACGTTAAGAGGAAGATGGGTATGTCTAGTTTAACAGAGAGAAAGACGAGGGGGGACATGATAGCAGTGTTCCAATATCTCAGGGGTTGCCACAAAGAAGAGGGAGTCAAGCTATTATCCAAAGCCCCTGAAGGCAGGACATGAAGCAACGGATGGAAACTAATCAAGGAGAGAAGGAACCTAGAACTAAGGAGAAACTTCCTGACAGTGAGAACAATTAACCAGTGGAACCACCTGCCTCCAGAAGCGGTGAATGCTCCAACACTGGAAGCTTTTGAGAAGATACTGGACAGCCATTTGTCTGAAATGGTATAGGGTTTACTGCCTGAACAGGGGGTTGGACTAGATGACCTCCAAGGTCCCTTCCAACTTTATCATCATCATCATCATCATCATCATCATCATCATCATCATCATCATCATCATCATCATCATCATCATCATTATTATTATTATTATTATTAAGGGAAAAGGCAAGATTGGTGCAAGACAAGCACTGTTTTGTCAAACAAGTAGCCCTAAGGATCACTGCACCATTTTTTTTTAAAATTATTTATTTTGTTGGTGGGGAGAAATTCTCAGATCTCAAAAGTTAGCACAATTTGAAAGGCTCTTTTATTTTCGCTGGCAGTTGTAAGTTCAGGCTGCTTTTTCTGCATGCCAAGCAATTCAGCCCAAATTTCACCACCTGTTCTATAATTTTGGGTATAGTCAGGGTACAGCTCTGTTCCATATGGGCAATGTGATGCTATGAAGTTGCAATCCAGCATAATTATGCACTTTTTTTTTCTTTCTTCTTTTAAAAAAAATAAACCTCAAGAGTTAATCATCCATCTGGGTCCAATCATTGATTTCATTAAGCCTTATGGCCTTGTCAGATTATAAAACATTTTAAGCAGCACTATTTTTTTCTCCCTTTCAGCGCAGGAAAAAAAAAGCATTTGATAATTAAGGCCACAATTAGATCAAAGTTTTATGCTCCACCGTCATTTCCTTCTCATTTTGGCTACTTTCACGAAATATATTTAAAATAGTTTTCAAGCTATAAAATGCTTGTGTATATGTAAACTTCAAGCCCTTGTCACACATCTTTGATATACTGATAATCAGTAATTTTCTTTCAGGAGTCAGTTTTGACAAGTTGGGCATTTTCTTATTCCTTCCATAGCTAATCTGCCAGAAAAGTTGGCATTCCTTTAAAGCAGGGCGTGGAAATGTATCTTTGTGTGGACTTATGTCTATGGCATTATTTTGACACAATGCAGCCAGATTCAATGCCTGGGGATGGGAAAAAAAGGAGTGGACGAAAAGGCGGAGCATAATTAATAAGGGAGAATAAATAATAATAATAATAATAATAATAATAATAATAATAATAATAATAATAATAATGATGATGATGATGATGATGATGATGATGATGATGATGATGATGGTGATGATGATGATGGTGATGATGATGACAAAAAAGTCTGGATAGTGGATGTGGCAGTGCCTGGAGACAGCAGAATAGGCGAGAAAGAACTGGAGAAGATAACAAAATACAAAGACCTACAAATAGAAATAGAAAGACTGTGGCAAAGGCAAGCAAGGGTAGTACCAATAGTAATAGGCGCCTTGGGTGCAATCCTAAAACAACTGGAGCATCACTCGAACACCATTGGCATTGACAAATTCGCTATTAGTCAATTACAAAAGGCGGCCTTACTAGGAACTGCTTCCATCCTGCGACGATATCTGTAATACCATCAAACATCCACATCTGCCTATCCCAGGTCCTGGGTAAGGACTTGATAGATAGACAAAATGCCAAATCCAGTCTGAACATCTGGCTGACTGTGCAATGATCCATAATAATAATAATAATAATAATAATAATAATAATAATAATAATAATAATAGTAGTAGTAGTAGTAGTAGTAATAGTAGTAGTAGTAGTAGTTGGAAGGGACCTTGGAGGTCATCAAGTCCAACCCCCTGCTCAGGCAGGTAACCCTATACCATTTTGGACAAATGGCTGTCCAGTCTCTTCTTAAAAACTTCCAGTGTTGGAGCATTCACAGCTTCTGGAGGCAGGTTGTTCCACTGGTTAATTGTTCTAACTATCAGGAAGTTTCTCCTCAGTTCTAGGTTGCTTCTCTCCTTGATTAGTTTCCATCCGTTGCTTCTTGTCCTTGTAGCTCAGGGCTGAATTTGTAGCTCAGGGCTGAAATGAGAAGTCCTTGGTGCCCTCTGAGCTTGGTTGTTTTCACGCAGATGTTTCATTACCCAAACTAGGTAACATCAACAGTGCATTGAGTAATGAAACGTCTGCAAGAAAAGAACCAAGTTCAGAATGCACTGATGATGTTATCTAGTTTGGGTAACGAAATCTCTGCAAGAAGATAACTAAGCATAGAGAGCACCAAGGACCCCTTAGGATAAAAATCAGATTTGATTTCATTTAACTTTCATTAAGTTAAATGGATTGAATACTCGGCTCCTCAGTCCACTGTATTTAACAATTTTTCCTTTTGTTCTGTTCAATGATTAAAACCTGATGGAGCTTTGAGGTGGGGTCCCCATCTTTGCACCAGAAGTTGTGAAGTCAAGAAGTTGTGAAAGACAGAGGGATTTTAAAGAGGCTTCCATCTCCCGTCCAGTTTTCCACCGATTTTCATGAATAGAAACCAATGTTAGTGGTGCACTGGAATGCATTCTCAATTTATCTGGAGGGGCCCTAAGAATGCCTAGGTCTGGCTAGGCACCCAAGTAGAGAATGCATTGGAGAATGCAGAACAGGGTCTCCTAGAATGCATGGGCAATAGCACTTAGACATATATACCGCTTCATAGTGCTTTACAGCCCCCTCTAAGTGGTTTACAGAGTCAGCATATTGACCCCCAACAATCTGGCTCCTCATTTTACCGACCTCAGAAGGATGGAAGGCTGAGTCAACCTTGAGCCGGTGAGGATCGAACTCCAGGCTGTGGGCAGAACTAGCCTGCAATGCTGCATTCTAACCACTGCGCTGTCAAGGCTCTTACGATCATGAGCCTCTCATGATTGCTCTGCAGAGACCATATGAAAGGAGTCATATATGACAGCAGAAGATTTACAAGCTTATGCTAAAGGGTGTAAACAATAACCAGTAGAATGTCAAATATCATCTGTGTATGATATTTCAACACAGGCGTAGCTTGCCATTCACTGACGCTTAAGCGCAGTGAGGATTGCTTTGAGAAGGTTTGAAGGTGGATGAGATAATAGGACTGTGCAACGTTTTTACGACCACAATGGAGCCCAAAATTTCTGTTGCTAAGTGAGACATCTGTTAAGTGAATTTTGCCCCATTATATGACCTTCCTTGCCACAATTGTTAAGTGAATCACTGCAGTTGTTAAGTTAGTAACCCAGTTGTTAAGTGAATCCAGTTTGCCCATGGACTTTGCTTGTCAGAAGGTTGCCAAAGGTAATCAATCACATGATCCTGGGACACTGCAATTATCATAAATATGAGCCAGTTGCCAAACATCTGACTTTTGATCATTGCATGCTGCAATGGTCTTCAGTGTGAAAGATGGCCATGAGTCAGTTTTTTTCAGTGCTGTTATAATTTTGAACAGTCACTAAATGAATAGTTGTAAGTTGAGGACTACTTGCACTAAACCAACAGGCAGACAGACCAAAAGGTCCAGTTCAAAGCAATAAAAATGTTGTGACTGTCTTTGTTGACCATTGCGTTGGAAAAAATTTGGCTATGTACGATATGTAGATCCCCTGAAATGAGAGATGGTAACATCGCAGTTTCATCCGTTCAGCTACTCTACTGCATCTTGTTAGCTTATCCAAATTTCAGACCCTGTAAGGAATTGCACGAACCCCTGAAGTTATTAAAGAGTAAATGTCTTTTAATTAAAATGCATTTGCATAACTAAATGATGGATAATTGCCACCGTTCGTTTCCGGAGCAGCTAAAAATGGGGATCTCAGTACATACGATAAGCCTTTGATTTAAAGAAGGAATAATGGAAGAAATATCAAGATATTAGTCGCCATCTGGGTGCTCTGAAACATTGTCATTGCTCACAGGATTGCCGAAACCAACTTAATTACCACATTTCAGTGGACATGGCATTTCTGATCAGGCCCTGACATTTCACTTGAATTTTCACAGAACAGGCAAGTTGATTCGGTGTGAATCTAACGCCATGTTTCTCAACCTTGGTAAATTTCAGATGTGCAGACTTCAACTCCCAGAATTCCCTTCCCCAGCAAGGAGAGCAAGGGAATTCTAGGAGTTGAAGTCCACCTATTTGAAAGTTGTCAAGGTTGAGAAACACTCATCTAATGTGTAGTCTCTGAAATCCTAATGTTGGTCTCTAAAATCCTAAAAGTCATGCATGTTCCTATGCACATATACATATACAAATAATGTTACTTAAATCCACATTTTATTCTCTTTTCTTAGAGATTTTGTCTCTCGGTGGGCTGCTTTTGGTCATTAATTGCCTGAACATTTTGGCCCAAAAAAGAACTGTAGTTGCCAAGGACTACTGTGTTGGTAATTCATACTTTAAAGCAGGGATATCCAACCTTGACAGATTTAACATGCTGTCTGGGGAATTCTGGGAGTTGAAATCCACAACTCTGAAAGTTGTCCAGGTTGGACACCCCTCTTTTAGTGAAGTTTTTTAAAAAATCAACAAACAATTATAAAACAAACTGCATTATTAAGAGTTTGGGTTTTGTTTAAGTGACTAACTCAAGAACTGGGGTTCCACCAGAGGGCAGGATAGGAAGTACAGGTAGTCCTTGACTTATGACTGCAATTGAGCCCAACATTTCCGTTACAAAATGAAGTCATTGTTAAGTGAGTTGCACCTCATTTTATGACGGCCACAGTTGCTAAATGAATTGCTGGAGGTGTTGAGTGAGTCATGCAGCCCTTAAGCAAATCCCGCTGTCCCCACTGACTTTGCTTGTGGGAAGCCAACTGGGAAGGTTACAAGTGGTGATCACATGACCCCAGGACAGGGCAACTGTCCTAAGTACATGCCAGTTGCCAAGCATCTGAATTTTGATCACCTGACCATGGGGAGGCTGCAATAGTCATAAATGTGAAATAGATCACAAGTTGCTTTTTTCAGTTTTATTGTAACTTGGGTCACTAAATAAATGGTTCTAAGTCAAAGACTACCTGTATATCAGGAAGCAGGAAGGAGTAGAAAGAAACGCAGGGTGGATAATAGGGTTTTTTTTACTATTCAACGTGTGCCATGAAGATTCTCTTCATTGTAGCAGAATGACTGATCCTTCCCCTGTGAGATTAGAACGAAGAACTTATCTCAGAGTTATAGGAGTGATTTATCAGTCCAGATTTTAAAACAAATGTCCTTTAACTCAAGCTTTTGGGACTGGTATGTGAATGTTACAGTACGCTTCTCAGCTAAGTAACTTATAGCTGAGGGAGAAATGTGCATATTTTAGGAGAAAATGTGTTTAAAACTGCTCTTCTGGGGGATATGCACAAAAAAAAAACGTTAAAAGAAAATGCATACCAAATGGATCTCGGAGTGAAGTGTATTAAGAGAAAATGCGTGCAGCTTAAAATGTGATTTTTCATGTGGCATCCAGATGGAATAGATTCAGTTTTGAAAGAACCACACTAAAATGACAGGAACATGATGATCAATATGATTTAGATTGGGGTGTTCAACCTTGATGATTTTAAGACTTGTGGACTTCAAACTCCCAGAATTCCCCAGCCAGTCATGCTGGCTGGGGAATTCGGGGGGGGGGAGGGTTGAAATCCACAAGTCTCAAAGTTGCCATGGTTGGAAACCCATGATTTAGATAAAGTTCTCAACCCTCAATCTACCTTCTCCAATCTGGTGTGCACAATATATATGTGGAGACCCCAGTTTTCAACATCTTCAGCCATCCCGATTGTACCCCCAATATAATTATATTTGAGGACAACCTGGTGAAATATACCTTGGATCTGTTAAAACCATCTTCGGGGGATACATAATTCCTCTTTATCTATTTGGTCATACTGTCTTGCGAGCAATTCTAAATAACAGTTCCTACTTCCGCAGTTGACATTAAAGGTTCCCATTTTAAATGTCTATGGAGATCCTCAGTCATCCAGGCCCCGGTTGTCCCAAAGGTGCTTTTATTCTTTGACCCCCCTCTTTCAAAGAGAACAAACCCATCAGGACAAGATTCAGCAGTCCACCTGCATTTGAAAGACAAAGGTCACTCTTTTAAAGACAGCAAAGACCACAGAGGACCCCTAGTTTGAAAGAAGGGTCAAAGAGGCCATCTATATTAAAATTGAACAGTCCTCTCTCAACAGAGGGGGAGAGATAAGACACCACCTACCTCCTGTTTACAACACAGTTCTTTCAGCAGTTCCAAGAAGGTTCCACACCCATTTGCACTCTTCAGGTGACCCTGAGGGCACAGACAAACCTCCAAGTGACTTCCGTGACTCTCAAAAAGAAGAAATATAAATTCTTCCACTCCCCATCATTCAGTCAGAACTGAAGAAGCTTCTTGGATGAAGAGTCTTCAAGGAAAAACAAAGAAAATCCAGTTGCCTCTTGAAAAAAAAGCACCTTTGGGTTCCCATTTTAGATTTCTTTCTGGCTGTCTATGCTTCCTCTTCTGAAATGAGGTAAGATTAATAATAATAATAATAATAATAATAATAATAATAATAATAATAATAATAATAATAATAATAATAATAATAATAATAATAATAAAGTTGGAAGGGACCTTGAAGGTCATCGAGTCCAACCCCCTGCTCAGGCAGGAACCCTACACCATTTCAGACAAATGGCTGTCCAGTCTCTTCTTAAAAACTTCCAGTGTTGGCGCATTCACCGCTTCTGGAGGCAGGTTGTTCCATTGGTTAATTGTTCTGTCAGGAAGTTTCTCCTTAGTTCTAGGTTGCTTCTCTCCTTGATTAGTTTCCATCCGTTGCTTCTCGTCCTGCCTTCAGGCGCCTTCACACAGTTTTTCTGAAACCAGGCCTCAATTAATCTGGTTTCTTTTTATCCACAAGATAGTACAGCACGGCTAAATGGTTGGAAGGCATCATTAATGTCCTGCCTTTCAGCATCACCCCGTCCCAGTTAGTACAGCTTGGATGAACTTACTTCATCCCTTTGAGATTTGCGGTACAGGCAAATGGGTACCAAACTTCGAATAGCTTCTTGATGGCTATTTGAGAAATATCAAGGAAGAGTCATCAAAGCCCTCCTTGTTATTAACAGATGTTTTCTACTTCCTTGGATGCCACCCAATTAACAAGGACTCATTGGCGAGGAACATTCATTTTGGGTTGGTTTCTATGCAGAGAATTGTAAAAGTCTGCTCTGGGCTTCCAGGGAAGACTTTGAGGTTAAGAAAGGCAATTTTCCAACTACCATTAGGATCACTTAAAAACCCATTCAGGGAAATGGCTGTATGTCTCACCCAAGGGGACACTTAAAGTATCATAAAAGCCACTTAGGGGAAAGCCTCGGACACAGGGATGCTAGGGAGACGCCATTCGGAAAAGCTTTTCAAATGCCTTTGGTAGGGTGGGTGGAGTAACTCTGGAATAACACAGCATCTAGTCTAAAAGCCACTCTGATTTTCCAGTTATTGCTTTGAGATGTCTCAGCATGACCCAAGGCTCCATGAGCTGAGGCCCACTAAATCACATATAAGATACCAGGAGTCTGATCTCCAGAAGACCTTTAAACAGGACCATTATTAAGTTCCCAGGATGGAGGGAAAACATGGCCTTATTGACAGAGAACATAGAAACATAGGACCTCAGAGGTTTTCTAGCCCAACCCCCTGTTCAAGGCAGGAGACCTTAATCCATCCTGGTCAAATGGTTATCCAGTCTATTTTCGAAACCTCCAGTGATGGAGCACCCACAACTCCAGAAGGCAAGCTATTCCATTGATTAATTGTTCTCAGTATCAGAAAATTTCTTCTTACAGATAGTCCTCCAGTTACAACCATTATTTAGTGACTGTTCGAAGTTACAATGGCACTGGGGAAAGTGACGTGGCCACTTTTCACACTTACAACCATCCTCGTGGTCAACATTGGCAATTGGCATATATTTATGATGGTTGCAGTGTCCCAGGATCACAGGAACACGTTTTACGGGCTTCTCAGAAGCAATCATCTGACAAGCTAGAGTCACTTAATAACTATGTTAGTCACTTAATAACTGCAGTGATTCACTTAACAACTGTGGCCAGAAAGGTTGCAAAAGGAGTCAAAAGTCACAACTGTCTTGCTTAGCAACTGAATGTTTGGGCTCAATTGTGAGTCATACGTTGAGGACAACCTGCTTCTAGGTTGGATCTCTCTTTAACAAGCTTCCATCAATTATTTCTTGTCCTGCCCTCTGGTGCTTTGGAAAATAAGTCAATCCCCTCTTCTCTGTGACAGGTCCTCAAGTACTGGAAGACAGCTATCATGTCTCCCCCCCCCCCCCAATCCTTCTCTTCGATAGGTTAGACCAAGGGTAGGCAACCTTGGCTCTTTTATGACTGGTGGACTTCAACTCCCAGAATTCCTGAGCCAGCCATGCTGAGGAGAAAGGGAGAGTTTCCAAACTGAGCCATGCTGGCTCAGGAATTCTGGAAGTTGAAGTCCACCAGTCATAAAAGAGCCAAGGTTGTCTACTTCTGGGTTAGACATATCTAATCCTTCAACTGTTCTTCATACAATTTAACCTCCAGTCCCCTAATAATCTTTGCTGCTCTTCTCTGCATACTTTCTAGGGCTTCAGCATTACTTTGGTTCAACCATTTGTTGAAAATGGTATAGAGCAGGGGTAGTCAACCTTGGCTCTTTTATGACTCGTGGACTTCAACTCCCAGAATTCCTGAGCCAGCTAAGCTGGCTCAGGAATTCTGGGAATTGAAGTCCACGAGTCATAAAAGAGCCAAGGTTGACCACCCCTGGTATAGAGTCTGTTGCTTGAGCAACGGGTTGGACTAGAAGACCTCCAAGGTCCCTTCCAACTCTGTTATTCTGTTCTGTTCTGTATCATGGTGAACAGAACTGTACACAGTGTTCCAAGTTTTCACAGTATTCACAGTATGCCAATGCACGCGAACAACAGGGGTCAAAGAGACATTGTTGGAAGTAAAGACCCACTTTCCTCTGAATAAAACGTATCTCCTGGGTGATGTATATTTAAGGGAGATTTCATCGAAATCACCAATCTGATCTGCACAGTTTAAATAGATTCAGGAGACATCCACACTGACGTGAGATTATTTGAAAATTGTACAGTCCCTCTCTTCCTTCCTTCCTTTAGCAAAAGCCCCAGTGAGCTGAAATGGACAATTAAACACTCTGATGTGTGTTGTTGCTTTGTAGTATGTTGCATAAATCATATTCAGAGTCCACAAAACATTTCGGTGTTTTCATTTGGCCTGTCTTTTGGGCAACTTAGTCAACACCTGTCAGACTGCTGGCGGCTGAGTGCCGGCCATGGTGCTGGCTGGTGAGACTCTTCCATTGCTATGAAAGCATTTAAAAGTGACAGCTGCCAAAGAGCAAAGCTGGAGATACCCTGGATGCTTTCAGCAGATAGAGGAGACAGAGCATCCACAGGGAGGAAGTGGATTTTTAAAGAGTCAACTTCTCAGTGAACGGCAAAGGCATCTGACTGAGTTGGGCGATGCATAATTAAACACCCCTAAATCTGAAGTGTGTTTAGAGTGCAAAATATTCCCTGGAAGTGGGAGGAGAGGGGGGGGGGGAAGTGTTTATGTTTTGAAGAGTTTTCGGTCATGCCTTCCTAATTCCATTTGTTTAATAAAATAGATACAATTAGCTTTAATTGCTCTGTGTTGTTGGGGACAGAGACATGTAATTAAAAATATGACATGCTTAGTGCTTTTTGCTAATGCTGTCTTATACATCAACGTGCCTTTAAGAGTCTATTTCAACAGATTTCTGCTGGCTTCAACCTATACCAGGGATGTCCAACCTTGGCAACTTTAAGACCTGTGGGCTTCAACTCCCAGAATTCCCCAGCCAGGGATTCTGGGAGTTGAAGTCCACAGGTCTTGGAGTTGAAGTCCACAGGTCTTAAAGTTGCCAAGGTTGGGACACTCCTGCCCTGTACAATATACATCTCCTTTCTAGTGTATGGCTCTGATCTGATTTGGATTTGGATCTACTTGTTGAATTGGATTGATTTGATTTTGGAAGCCAGTAGGAAACAAAACCGGTAGAATAGGGATAGAAGATTGTGTGTGCGCAAAAGGCCGTTCAAAATGATTTGGAAACATCCAGTTTGATTTAAGGAATCATTAGTTTGACTTGGAAGGCTTTTTACTGGAGTATTGGAGAGGTAGTCAAATACTTTTAATCAAAGTTTCAAATCATACAGCCCATATATGCAACATCTGTATGGCTTCTGGGTAATCAGATTTAATCTTTAAGCACTTTGGAGTAATCCAGAATATGCCTTGTCTCCATTGTTTCTGTCCTTCCTTTCTTCTCCTTGATATCTGGGTCAGAAGCACCAACATACTAGCATTTCCAGGAAATGTTATTTTCCAGATGTCTATGGAGATTCTTAGTCATCCAGATCATGGTGGTGCCAAAGGTGCTTTTTGAAGAGGCAACTGGACTTTTTTTGCTTGCAAACGTTTCGCTTCTCATCTAAGAAGATTCTGAAGAAACGTCTTCAAGCAAAAAAAAAAATAATTCCAGCTGCCTTTTGAAAAAGTACTTTTGGGGCGATCACCAGATGTGTCTGTTGGTAGGTAGATTTTTAGACAGGTTTATGCCAATTATAACCTGACCTGTGAACATGGCTTTGATCAACCACAATTCATGGGATTGGACTGGATTGGATGGGATGGGATAGGATGGGATGGGGTGGGGTGGGGTGGGATGGGATGGGGTGGGATGGGGTATGGTGAGGTGGGATGGGGTGTGGTGGGATGAGGTGGGGATGGGATGGCCATTGACCTCATATTAAAAGCTTTCAGAAACAAACTCATTTAGGACTCTGATGCTGGGGGGATGGAAAGGAGAAGACAAGAAAAAGAGAAAGAAATCAAACTTGTGTGAGACAGAGGCCTTTTTGAGGCATTCAATCCCCCCCCCATGAGAAACAGTGAGTAGTGAGAAGATCATCTGGATGTCCATGATAAAATCATCTGCAGTGGGAAGTCTAGGTTCCCCAAGTTGGAAATCTGATAGCAAAGAGTCCTAAGGATGAAGATGCATTTGCATGAACCTAAAGACCATCAGCCACCAAGAACTACACCATACTGTAAACATGGTGCCATCTCTTCCCTTCATATGGTTGGTATTGACTAGAAGAAGGAAGGGGCTGGTTATTATTCTTTTCAGGGGCACAATGGCTCAATAGTCAAAGACCCTGAGCTTGTCAGCTGGAAAGCTGACAGCCAGGGGTTCGAGATCCGAGTGCCATGCAATGGGATGAGCTCTTGTTCTCGTCCTAACTCAGGAAATGTTATTTTCCAGATGTCTATGGAGATTCTTAGTCATCCAGATCATGGTGGTGCCAAAGGTGCTTTTTAAAGAAGCAATTGGACTTCCTTGTTTTTCTTTGAAGACATTCTGCTTCTCATCCAAGAAGCTTCTTCAGCTTTGACTGGATGGTGGGGAATGGAAGGATTTATACTCCTTGCAGACAGCTGGTCATTTGCCTTCTTTTAGAGAGTCGTTGAGGCCATTTGGAGGTTTTCCTGTGTCCTCAGGGTCACCTGAGTGGTGCAAATGGGTGTGGAGCCTTCTTGGCTGCCTGTGTCACTTCACTTTTGAACACAGGCACAGGCTGTTGGGATGAGTCTGTGTTGTCTGCATCTCAAGCTGAAGCACAAATGATCCTATAGTCTGCAATTTTATTTTTTTTCTGGAAATCCATTCATATTCCTGCACCATTTCCAAAGTGATGGATTCATCCTTAAGTGCCCAGGGGAAAATTACAGATCCCACGAGATGAAGTATCTAAATATTAGGAATCTAGGACCTATGGAAGAGAAGAAAGGAAGAGGAATGATGTATTTCTACCTTGGCCCTTCTCTGATACCTCTCTTCTTATTGTAGCCATGCTACTGCTTTCCAAATAAAGGGAAGAGGGGTTAATCAGGAGCCATGATGGACAGTATGTGCTGGCTGGCAGAGAAGTAAAGATCTATATTACAACCTGCTAATATGATTAGCAGTCAATAGGTTTCTAGCTGAACTAAGTATTCAACATTTTGGACTAGCAACTTGATTGACAAGGCATAGTCAAGAAACTTGTGAAGGGAAGACTACGTTCCACATCTCTCAGTGGATAAAAGGAAGGGCGGAAAGGACGAAGAAGCAATACAGGTAGTCCTCGACTTACAACTGTTTGTTTAGTGACTGTTCAAAGTTACAACAGCACTGAAAAAAGTAACATATGACCATTTTTCACACTTATGACCGTTGCAGCATCCCCATGGTCACATGATCAAAATTCAGATGCTTGGCAACAGGTTTATATTTACGACGGTTGTGTTGTCCCAGTGTCATGTGTTCAACTTTTGCAACCTTCTAACAAGCAAAGTCAATGGGGAAGCCAGATTCACTTAACAACCAGGTTACTAACTTAACAACTGCAATGATTCACTTAACTGTTGTGGCAAGAATAGTCATAAAATGGGGTGAAACTCACTTAACAAATGTCTCACTTAGCAACATAAATTTGAGGCTCAGTTGTGGTTGTATGTCGAGGACTACCTGTATAGATTTTGACTTCTCTGGTAGGGTACACATATTGTCTATCAGTTCTCCCTCCCTCCCTTCCTTCCTCCCTTCTCTCCCTTCTTTCTTCCTTCCTTCCTTCTCTCCCTTCTTTCTTTCTTCCTTCCTTCCTTCCTTCCCTCCCTCCTCCCTCCCTCCCTCTCTCCCTTCCTTCCTTCCTTCCTTCCCACCTCCCTCCTTCCCTCCCTCCCTCCCTCCCTCCCTCCCTCTCTCCTTCCTTCCTTCCTTCCTTCCTTCCTTCCTTCCTTCCTTCCTTCCTTCCTTCCTTCCTTCCTTCCTTCCTTCCTTCCTTCCAAAAGGAAATTAATTTTTATCAACCCCAGTACTTCCATTATTCCAAGAAGAAGAGTTTGGGATATTATGTGCCTACATAGTCTAATGTGTTTGTGATAATCTTAATTATCCGATATGGTAATTTCCAAACCTCAGCGGGGGAAACATTTCATTAGGGCAGGACATTCTGCTGATAAGACGATGATCAAATGATGTCTTGTGAAAAGACATTGCAAAAACTCAATCCACTGTGAAGCAGTTAAACCAGAATTCCTCAAGGGTACTAATACCTAAGATTCTTATTTACGCTCTGTCAAAGAATTGCGCAGCAGCTGTCCAAATGAAGTCGGAGACACTGACACAAACTTATAGCTTTTATATAAATAAATACATTTTACATTTATATTCACAAGAGACAAGATAGGCAGGAACATCATGAGGTAAATTAAACAGCATGCAGAGCGCGCGGAAGAAAAAAGGAGGGAAAAAGGGAAACACCCCCTTTACACCCACAGCAACCAATCATAGCTTAGATTGCGTCAGATTGCCAGCACTCTCCAACCAATCAACTACAAGCGTGTGTTCTGGCCCATTGTACACTTTACTGTTCCAGCTACTAAATTTAATATCCTAACACGCTCTATTAAATCAGATTATTATTGCAAATTGGAGAACAACGTAATATAGAAGTATGGGCCCAATAGAAAATTTTGTAGGGCCTCATTCACAGATATACCTCCAAAGGAACTACGTTGTTTAACCACCTGCTTTATTGGATATGATAGCCCTTTGAATACAATGACATTCCCAATGTATTTATTTACTTAGTTATTATTACAGGTAGTCCTCGACTTACAACAGTTTGTTTAGTGACTGTTTGAAGTTACAAGGGCACTGAAAAAAGTGACTTATAACTGTTTTTCACACTTACGACCATTGTAGCATTCCCATGGTCACATGATCAAAATTCAGATGATTGGCAACTGACTCATAGTTATGACAGCTGCAGTATCCCAAGGACATGGGATCCCCTTTTTGTGACCGTCTGACCAGCAAAGTCAATGGAGAAGCCAGTCACTTAACAACCATGTTACTAATTTAACTACTGCACTGATTCACTTAACAACTGTGGCAAGAAAGGTTGTAACCTGGAGCAAAACTCGCTTAACAACTATTTTGCTTAGCAACAGAAATTTTGGGCTCAATTATGGTCCTACGTTGAGGACTACCTGTAGGATTAATAATAATAATAACAGGGCTGCCCAATCACCGGATGGTCCACAAAAGCTTATAGAGAGGGTTAAAAATATCAAGGTAATAAACTAAACAACAACAGCAA
Organism: Protobothrops mucrosquamatus; assembly: GCF_001527695.2. Taxonomy (NCBI): domain Eukaryota; kingdom Metazoa; phylum Chordata; class Lepidosauria; order Squamata; family Viperidae; genus Protobothrops; species Protobothrops mucrosquamatus. Next base: position 444,387 of record NW_015386390.1, read on the forward strand.
CAATTGAGATAATAAGATAACCACAGCAAACACTCCAGTTGGTAATGTTCTGCAGGAAAAACCAGAATTTTGTAAATTACAGCAGGATTGGAATTATATGGATCACAACTGATTTCATTTCCGCTTCCTGATCTTAACTCTGGAGATGTTTTCTCTCTGAATATAGCATAAAATTTACAGTAATAGAAAGGTGGAGGGAAAGCAGAGAGGTATTGGAGAGAGAAAAAACTTCCACTAGCCTTCAGGGATTTTCCTTTAAAAACCCATTAAATGTAATGTCTGATAGCTTATCAAAGCTGGTCCGTTTGAATCACCGATAGACATTTTCACAGTGACAGCTCTGAACCCACTGTGCTGAGGAGAAAAACAGTGACAACATCAAACTTGAATTATCAAGAAAGTAGGCAGGCAAATTAATAATAAAGCTCTAAAGCAGGCTCTGTCATAAACATTTCAATTACTCTTCAAAAAAAGGGAAAAGTCCTTTCAGTGGGAAGAACGTGCCACGTACTTGAATGTACACCTTCGGCAAATCTCTCCCAAGAAAGAAGGCAGTTATGGAACAAACACTTCATTAACAATTTTGATGGGTTTGTTAGATCTCTCCGGAAGAAAATATGATGCAATGTGATATTGTACAGAGGGAGCCAAAGGGTTTGAGACCACCTTGGTGTTCAAGAAGGGAAGACCTCCTAGAAGAAACAGAAAATATACTGTAGACAATGTCTTATGATAACAGAACACAGAATAATAGAGCTGGAAGGGACCAACCCCCTCCTCAAGAAGGCAACCCTATACCATTCCGGACAAATAGCTGTCCTATCTCTTTTTTAAAACCTTTAATGATGGAGCACCAACTTCTAGAGGCAAGTTGTTCCACTGATTAATTGTTCTCACTGTCAGGAGTGAGAGTAGTTAAAACCAGTGCTTTTTTTGTAATAAAAAAAAAAAAAGGTGCCGGAACTCACACATGTCATACAACCTGTCTTACCTACCCTACAAGGTTCCATCCCAAAAAGGTGCCGGAACTCCGTTCTGGGCGTTCTATGACAAAAAAAGCCCTGGTTAAAACTCTCTTTCATGAGCTTCCATCCATAACGTCTTGTTCTGCCCTCAGATGCTTTGGAGAATAAGAAGAATGTACTTAGTTTATTATAGTGTAGTGTAGTGTAGTGTAGTGTAGTGTAGTGTAGTGTAGTGTAGTGTAGTGTAGTGCAGAGCAGAGCAGAGCAGAGCAGAGCAGAGCAGATTAGAGTAGAGTAGAATAAAAACTTTATTGTCACTTTAAATGTACACTAATCAGCATACATTAAAATGTAATTTTGTTGTATTCAACAAAATGGCCAAAGTAAGTGAGAGGCAACTTCGTGATTTTTCCTTCTAGTGACATGTCTGGTGTTAGGCGCTCCAGTACTTGCTTGTTGGTCATCTTTGCTGTCCAAGAAATACACAGGGGCCTCCTCCAGTATCACAGCTCAGCTTACTGGAACATTACATTAGAGGCAGAATGAACTCTTTGCTTTCAAGGTGAGAAAGAACCTTTGAAGAAGTTGTGAACGAGCTGTCTCTGCATGGTGGGACGCATACGTTCTTCGCTAAAGTTTTGAGACAATATCCAGGAGCAACTGAAATGTGGTGTCATGCGAAAAGTGTCAAAGAAAATAATGATTGGATCAAATTGGCTCTCATGCTGTATTCTTTATCTGCACTGCCAATCCTAGGAACCCATTTCAGACAAAATCCCAAATCCCACAATCAGAATAGAGCCAGGCACATCTGTTCAAAATCAACAGCTTCTGGTATAGATTGACAGCACTGTTGCTACCTCTGACATCTGAAGAACCGATTTCCCAAGGCTTTGCTCCAAATTCACCTCACAAACGAATAAGGATCTTCTTCTCTAACTTTTACTTCTTTGGAGTGCTTTCCATGGGCAGCTCAATTGGCAAAGTTTGGCATCTGTTGATGCTCATAATAGGTATCAGTAGAGGATGGTCTTCTTGTTGCCCTCAGAGCTTCTTGCCCTTCTTGTTTTGCTTGCTATAGACCAGGGGTAGGCAACCTTGGCTCTTTTATGACTCGTGGACTTCAACTCCCAGAATTCCTGAGCCAGCATGGCTCAGCTTGGAAACTTTCCCTTTCCCCTCAGTGTGGCTGGCTCAGGAATTCTGGGAGTTGAAGTCCATGAGTCATAAAACAGCCAAGGTTGCCTACCCCTACTATAGACCCATACTTAGTAAGCATGTAAATACAAGTAGTCCTCGATTTACGGCCACAACTGAGTCCAAAATTTCTGTTCCTAAGCGAGGCAGTTGTTAAGTGAGTTTTTCCCCATTTTATCACTTTCCTTACCACAGTTCTTATTTGAATCACTGCAGTTGTTACGTTAGTCACACGATTGTTAAGTGAATCTGGCTTCCCCATTGACTTTGCTTGTCAGAAGGTTGCAAAAGGGGATCACATGACCTCAGGACACTGCGACCGTCATAAATAAGAACCAATTGCCAAGCATCCAAATTTTGATCACGTGACCATGCTGCAATGGTCGTGAATGTGAAAAACACTTGTACTGTTTTCAGTGCCATTGTAACTTTGAACAGTCACTAAATGAACTGTTGTAAGTCAAGGACCACCTGTATTGAAAAGAGGAAGAGGGGGGAGTCTAGAAGGAGACTTGTTCTTACCAAGTTTTCCTCTTTTGGACAAAATTGGTCCAGAGATAAAGAGCCTGAAGTTCCTCCAAAATATACAGATAGTCCTCAACTTATGACTGGTCGCTTAGTGACCATTCAGTTACGATGGGCCTCGTAAGAGGTACTTATAACCCATATTCAAACCTGAAAAAAGTCAGATTAATACCAAGATAAAAATTGACTTTCATTTTTCTAGGTCTTTGCAAAGAACGTTTCCAGAGATCTTTGAAAAGTCCCCTATTTTCTCATAAAAGCTTGGTTTGGATCATACCTCTTCTTTCTGGCTTTAATTTATCTCATTTGCTTGAAAGTGAACAATCAAAGCTCTTATTAGGAAATAAATCCCAATATATTATTTATGCTGTTACAGGATTTGCTCTAGCTGCAAATGAGATTAAAATTAATATTGACAGCTTGGATAATGTAACATAATTTTGTTTTGATTAACACTCCCTCTAGGATTAGAGACTGTACAGTATTTACTTCTTTTCTATCTCATGCTGTATAATGATTAGTTTAATTGTGAAAAAGTAAGTTAATAGATCACAGAAGTTTTTCTTTCTGCCAATAAAAAGTAGCTTGCCATGTTTAGGCAAGGGCCCACAGGAAGAAATGTAATGCAAGGAACAAGTTCACAGTTGAGAAGCAGCCACATATTAAAAATGGATATATTTCCCACTGCTAATTTCAGTTGGTGGCAGATTGCAAGATGGTAGTTGTGATCATACAGTCAGGAACCTGCCTCTAATGCCTCAGCAAGACCACACTTGGAATATTGCATCCAGTTTTGATTGCCATGATATAAAAAAAGATGTCGAGACTCTAGAAAGAGTGCAGAGAAGAGCAACAAAAATGATTAGGGGACTGGAGTCTAAAACATATGAAGAGCAGTTGCAGGAATTGGGTATGTCCAGTTTAATGAAAAGAGGGACTAGGGGTGACATTATAGCAATAGCAATAAGACTTATATACTGCTTGATAGTGCTTTACAGCCTTCTCTAAGCGGTTTACAGAGTCAGCATATTGCCCCCAGCAATCTAGGGCCTCATTTTTCTGACCTCAGAAGGATGGAAGGCTGAGTCAACCTTGAGCCGTGAGAATCGAACTCCTGGCAGTGAGCAGAGTTAGCCTGCAATACTGCATTCTAATCTCTGCACCACCAGGACTCTTATAGCAATGTTCCAATATCTGAGGGACTGTCACAAAGAAGAGGAGATTGATCTATTCTCCGAATCACCTGAAGGCAGAAGAAGAAGCAATGGTTAAAAACTGATCAAGGAGAGAATCAACCTAGAACTAAGGAGAAATTTCCTGACAGTGAGAACGATTAACCAGTGGAACGGCTTGCCTTCAGAAATTGTGGATGCTCCAACACTGGAACCCCAAATATGCTTTTTCATGAGGCAACTAGGCTTTCTTGTTTGTCTTTGAAGACGTTTTGCTTCTCATCCAAGAAGCTAGCAGGAATACTAGCATTCCCAGGAAATGTTATTTTCCAGATGTCTATGGAGATTCTCCGTCATCCAGATCATGGTGGTCCCAAAGGTGCTTTTTGAAGAGGCAACTGGACTTTCTTTGTTTTTCCTTCAAGATGTTTCACTTCTTATCCGAGAAGCTTCCTCAGCTCTGACTTACACTCCTTGCAAACAGTTTGTCATTTGCATTCTTTTAGAGAGTCGTTGAGGCCACCTGGAGGTTTATCTGTGTCTTCAGGGTCACCTGAGTAGTGCAAATGGTTGTGGAGCCTTCTTGGAACTGCTGAAAGGACTATGTTGTAGACTGGAGATAGGTGATGTCGTATCCCTCCCCGTCTATTGAGAGAGGGCTGTTCAGTTTTGACACAGATGGCCTCTTGGAACCCTCTTTCAAACCAGCGGTCCTCTCTGTCCAAAACGTGGACTTTGCTGTCTTTGAAGAAGTGGCCTTTGTCTTTTAAGTGCATGCAAATGTTCCCACAGTTTCAAGGAAAGTGTCTCCACAGGGAATTTTCTTTCAACCCCCAAAACAACTTCCGCTGAGAAAGTGGAATTTGGAATTGTGTCCCAAGTGTGGAGGTTTAATTCATTTTTTCCCCTACATTTATGCTCTTCTTTGGAAATAGCTCATTCATGAATGAAAGCAGAACTATAGTAAAATTACACACTAAATAAGCTAACGCTGTGATCCTGGAGGGGAGACTCAACCTAGACAACTGTGTTTCCTTAGAGTGTGAATGAAATGGTGGGGAAAGAAAAAGTATGCAGACGCAGTAAATACTACTTTTGACAGAACAAGTTGATGTTATCTAACAGAACTGAATCCTTAGATACTATGGCTGGCTCAGGAATTCTGGGAGCTGAAGACCACAAGTCATAAAAGGGCTATTGTTCCCCACTCCTGCCTTAGAATGTGAAGACATACAGAGACATTATAGTCCTAATGGACAATCATCTAAATATGAGCCAGCAGTGTGGTGCAGCTGCCAAAAAGGCCAACACAGTGCTAGGCTGCATTAACAGAGGGATAGAATCAAGATCACATGAAGTATTAATACCACTTTACAATTCCTTGGTAAGGCCACACTTGGAATACTGCATCCAGTTTTGGTCACCACGATGTAAAAAAGATGTTGAGACTCTAGAAAGAGTACAGAGAAGAGCAACAAAGATGATTAGGGGATTGGAGGCTAAACATATAAGGAACACTTGCTGGAATTGGGTATGTCTAGTTTAATGAAGAGAAGGACTAGGGGGGACATGATAGCAGTCTTCCAATATCTCAGGGGCTGCCACAAAGAAGAGGGAGTCAAACTATTTTCCAAGGCGCCTGAAGGCAGGACAAGAAGCAACGGATGGAAACTCATCAAGGAGAGAAGCAACCTAGAACTAAGGAGAAACTTCCTGACAGTTAGAACAATTAACCAGTGGAACAACCTGCCTCCAGAAGCGGTGAATGCTCCAAACACTGGAAGTTTTTAAGAAGAGACTGGACAGCCATTTGTCTGAAATGGTATAGGGTTTCCTGCCTGAGCAGGGGGTTGGACTAGATGACCTCCAAAGTACCTTCCAACTTTCTATTATTATTAGGGGTGTCAAACTCGCAACGTCACGTGACGTGTCTCAACGTATTGCGACTTTTTTTTCATTGCCGGCAATAGGGTGCACTATGATGCATCCGGCCCACGGGCCAGCAGTTTGACCCCTGCTATATTATGATCATCCCCAATCTCTTGTCAAAGAATGTTTATGTAAGGGTCATACTATTATTTACAATGTTTTCTTTATCTTTCTTATGTAGCGTAACAACACAAACGTATATAGACTAATCTTTAACCTGGCTTTATCTGGGGTTCTTCTGCAGTTCTTTGGCAAGGATCCAATGATCCCTGTACAAGTAGTCCTCAAGTTTCGACTGTAATTGAGTGCCAGAAGTCATAAGTGGACATCAAAACTTCCTAAGTAACTTCTTTTGGGTCTGTTATAACTTTGAACCATTGCTAAGTTGAGGACTGTTTGTAGTTTCAGCATACCATTGCATCAATCTCAAATTGCTTTGTTCCCCAAGTGAATGGTAGTAAGTACTATTCTGTAGTAGCCACCATAACTGTAGTAGCCACAGTGTGGCTTGCAGGCTGCACATAATCAGCACCCCTTTGCAGATTGTACACATTATTCTTTCGAATTGTGGTGTTGGAGAAGACTCTTGAGAGTCCCTTGGACTGCAAGGAGAAGAAATCAGTCAATCCTAACGGAAATCAACCTTGTCTGTTCTTTGGAAGGACAGTCTGAAGCTGAAGCTCAAATACTTTGGCCACCAAATGAGAAGAGAGCACTCATTGGAGAAGACCTGATGTTGGGTGATGCCCTACCTAAGGGTGATGCCCTACCCATTTGGGATTGATGGACATGGGTGTTTTGGACTAGGACTGTCAATACACTCATACCTTGGAACTCGACTGCTTCAGATTGTATTGTTTGTTCGCACTTTTATGATCATTCACCCAAATATTAATAAGAATGAATCTCTATTACTAAGTTATGAATGTAATCAATTTTGAGTCTTTTAATTGTAATTTTTTCCATAAAACTCTTTTAATTTAGTCTAATATAATGGCACATCAAGCAGTAATGGCTACATTAAATTGAATCATGATGTTCATATACACATTTTATGACACAATCAAATATCCTAATGCATTAATTCATGTCAATCAGTTAATAAAAATCAAAGGAAACATTTTCTCTGCTACTGTTAAACCACTCTGGACCCACTTTCTGGTTTCAGAATGTTGTTAGTCTTAACTGTTTGCATTGCTCATTCAGGCAGAATGGGACAAAATTAGAAGATAGGTGTTTGTTGACAAGCATTAAACAGGAAATAGTAGTGGTTTTAGCACATCTAAAATAGATTTATTATCACTCCTTTGCTATTGTTGGGCAAAGTGTAAAATCTGTCAGTTCTCTTACTATCCATTGGTTGGTTCTTCACCCAAGAATACTAGAATCATAGAGTTGGAAGAAAACCTGGAGGTCTTCTAGTCCAATCTCCTCCCCAAGGCAGAAATTATCATACTAGTTGGGCAAATGTGGTCCAATATTTTCTTAAAAACTTCCAGTGATGGAGCATCTTCATATCAAAAATGAAACTTTGACAGCTACGTTCCTTTTCTTTTCAACTTGCCATTAGAATAAGGGGTGGAGGTGTTGCTTTAGAAAGGGTTAGATAAAGAAACAAAACCTCTATGATTCCACTGATGACCATGAGAGCCTGAAATCTTTCCAAGGACACAGCAGCAGGTGTGGAGAAGAAACAGACAGTTCCCATAACAAAGTGAAATTGTTTCCATGGACTATGTGAGAGGGTGGGGGTTTGGCTGGAGAAATTATTGTTTAATTCTATGAACTGGTATCTGGGAACTTCAGAGTTAGTTTTGCGTTGACATTACCAAGCCGTGTATTCAATAAACAGTAAGAGTTTTGGAAACAGAATAAACCTGGAGTTTTATTTGGATTCTTGAGCTGGATGTTGACACTACATCTCTGGGAGGCAAGCTGTTTCATTGCTTAATAGTTCTCACTGTCAGGAAATTCCTCCTTATTTCCAGGTTGGATCTCCCTCTGATGAGCTTCCACCCATTGCTTCTTGTCCTACCCTCAGGTGCTATTGAGAATAAATCAACAGAGTAAATCAACACCTTCTTCCTTGTCCAGCCAAACATTCAAAAATACATTAAAATCAAGGCTACAATTACTCAACAATTATTAGCCTAGGAGCAGATGCATCTTTACAGATTTTCTAAAAGTGTCAGGTATTTAAAAGCAGCAGTACATTCAGTCTTGCAAGATTCTACTAATGCAGCCTTAGAATAAAGTAGAATTACTTCATCTAGTCGTGATTTTTGATCCAGTTACCCAATTTCCATCCCTGAGACTCATTTCTATCAGAACTTTCATCTTCTCTAAGTTTAATTTCAGGGTGTTCTCCCTCATCCATTCATGATCAAAAATGTTTTGCCTCAAAAATAGAACTACATCTTTCTGTTTTGGGAAGGCACCTTGTGGTGCAGTTATAATATTCTACTAACATGGATGCATCCCCAAATTTCATTTCTTATTATTTTAGCTCCACATTTCAAAATTATAAATATACATTGAGAAGAACTTTTCACAAAGACATTTCTAAAAAGTGTCCTGCTTTTTGACTTGATCCTTATTCTTATCAATATTAACGGGAGCCCTGAGTCCCATTAGCAGTCAGCTGTACAGTAGGTATTTTAATCACTGATTATCTACAGTGCTAAGATGTATAAAATAAAACACTCCTATTGATTAAGTTCTTCAGAACACAGCTGCTAATCTTTTAATTCCCCAAATAAGTACGCTTTCTTTTCTAGCAAGAGGAAATATTAAAACTTGTGCTGAAAAATGTCCAGGCATTAAAAAAAATGATTGAGATATTAGAAAATGAAATGATGTGCCCTGATATGTATCACTGATTCTTTCATCCTCAATTTTTAGCATTTAAGATCGTGGTTGGCACATTTATTGTAAAAATGGTTGAATTTCAATATAGCTAATACTTATGCTCTATCTTGGTTTTATTAATGTAACATACAGGAGTTGACTTAAATTATATAAATTCAATGCAAAACTCTTCCTTCATCTTTGTCTACCATGATTGCAAGGTGAGAAAACTGTGGAATTTTGAGAGGGCAACCTGTAGGATCCAATCTGGGTTTAGTCTTCCGAGTTTTCGGATTCGTGCTGGAGCTGATCCTCAGAGAACGTCTGTCAGAAGACAAGTTATAGGTTACACATTCTGATGAGAGAGAAGTTCCCTGAAGATCGGCTCCAGCGCAAATCCAAAAGCTTGGAAGACAAAGCTTCTGGTCCTGATGACGAACCCAGATTGGATCCTGCAACATTATCCTGAGACATGTGGACATTATCTTTCATTTGTAGACAACCTATAGCAGTGATGGCGAACCTTTTAGAGACCGAGTGCCCAAATTGCAACCCAAAACCCACTTATGTATCGTCGGGTGCCGGGTGGGCATGGCCCATTGGGTGGCCGTGGCCCATTGGGTGGGCATGGCTGCGATGGTAACGGCAGACTGGGTGGGACTAAAAAGTTCAATCAATCAATTCCAACTTTGCAAGACCTTTTTTTCCCCTCGAGAAGTTGAAATTGACTGATCGTTTGAACCTTTTTTTTGTGTACACGGTGGCGGAGGCCTAAAGCAAAAAGGTTTTATAAAACTCAGCTGAAGGCCTAGGACTGGGGCGACGGTGCACGTGCCCACAGAGAGGGCTCTGCCATAGGTTCGCCACCACGGACCTATAGCTTCCTATTTAACAATGTATTCATGCCCAACAACGAAGCTGTGTGACTTCTTTGAAGGAGTGAGTAACTTGAGAACTTCTGATTTATTATTATGAACGTTATATTAAATACTTTAAAAAAATAAACAAGGTTAAACTTTTCCCAGCATTGGGATTGGAACTGCAGTCACACCATATTATGATAAGGTTAAGAAATGTAATTTTAGGGGTAATGAAATGACCTTCATGGCTCTTTTGATCAAAATGGAATTATAATTAGAAATGTTCTCAATAGAGAAATACTGTGCTTGTTTTACCTCTGAGGAACTATCAGAACATCAGTTCAATGTTCTTTTGCAGAGGAATATTTTATTTTATCTAGCATCTCAGAACTGGGGCTGAATTAATCATTCTAAGTCAAACAAGATTGCCTGCTATGGTGTGATTGTTTAAGAGTGGCTCTTCATGGAATAATAATAATAATAATAATAATAATAATAATAATAATAATAATAATAATAATAATAATAATAATAATAATAATAATAATAGAAATAGAAAGACTGTGGCAAAGGCAAGCAAGGGTAGTACCAATAGTAATAGGCGCCTTGGGTGCAATTCCAAAACAACTGGAGCACCACTTGGAGACCATCATCGGCATTGACAAATTTGCCATTAGTCAATTGCAAAAGGCGGCCTTACTAGGAACTGCTTCCATCCTGCGACGATATCTGTAATACCATCAAACATCCACATCTGCCTATCCCAGATCCTTGGGAAGGACTCGATAGGTAGACAAAAATATCAAATCCAGTCTGAACATCTGGCTGACTGTGCGATGATCAATAATAATAATAATAATACAAGAAACAACAACAACAACAATAATAATTTAACTTTATCTAGAATGTGAAGTATTTCCCTAGACATTGGCAAGTTTCATATAAAATATGAAAATATACTGTATTAGTTGGAAAAAAAGAAGATTTTTGTTCGTTTATTTGTTTATTTTATGGATTAAAAGTGTTTGGAGGAAAAGTTGGGACACTTTAATAAAAATAGTTAAATCTTTATTAAAAGATTTTATGTATGTAATAAATACATTCAAAGCAATATACGGTAAATGTGAAAAAGAAAAAAGAAAGGAAAAGAAGAGATAAAGAAGAAAGGAAATAGAAAATAAAAAGAAAATAAAAAGAAAATAAACTTGTTGGAGACAAACGATCACATTTCTGCCATGCGTGTGTGTGTGTGCTCTAAGTCCTTGAATTCCTGACTTTGTTTGTTGACTCCTGACTTCATGCCTTGACTCCAGGCTTTGTGCCTTGACTCCTGACTTCGGACTTCTTGCTTCTTGACTCTTGACTTCATGCCTTAATGTGTGGATTCAAACTCTCCTAAGAGCAGCTCTCTAGCATGCTAGACTGAAAATGGACCCCTCACTAAAAATGGGAGAATAGGGGCTTACGGTGTTGAATAAACACATTAAAACCCATTGGTGTGCTCACTCCTTGCCTGCCCATGGTCATTCTGTCGATCTGCTTAAGTAAGCAAATATCTCTGAAACAATGGCCCAGCTGCAACAATGACCCAACGGGTTAATATACAATATATTAATATACTATAAGAAAGAAGCTGAAGATTCTGTTTTCAGTCTACCTAGACTAGCCTTTAAAACGAGACAGGGGAAAGACAGTCTTTAAGGAGTTGGGGTGTTATTGCTGTAAAAAGGAGAATATTTTTTAACTTTGTTGTTGTTAGTTGCGAAGTCGTGTCTGACCCATCGCGACCCCATGGACAACGTTCCTCCAGTCCTTCTGGTTTTCCTCCCTCAATGAAGAATAGAATAGAATAGAATAGAATATAGCTGAAAGGGACCTTGGAGGTCTTCTAGTCCAGCTCCCTGCTCAAGCAGGAGAACCTAGAACATTTCAGACAAGTGACTGTCTAGTCTCATCTTAAAATCCTCCAAGGATGGAGAGCCCACGATTTCTGAGAGTAAGCTATTCCACTGTTAGGAAGTTTCTCCTTAATACTAGGCTGCTTCTCTCTTTGATCAGTTTCCAACCATTGTTTCTTGTCCTGCCTTCAGGTGCTTTGGAGAAGAGCTTGACTCCCTCTTCTTTGGGGCAGCCCCTGAGATATTGGAAGACTGCTATCCTGTCCCCCCTCATCCTTCTTTTCTCTAGACTAGCCGTTCTTCATACCTTTTAGTCTCCAGGCTTTTGATCGTTTTATAAAAGAGGACGCTCCTCAACTTTCATTCATGTTCACAATCCCCCAAGTCATCTGGAGGCTGAAGTTCCACGCAGCTTCTCCTTACTCGTTGGGATCGGCCGAGGCTCCTTTCGACTTGGATCCTGGCAGGTCGGCTAAGGCTGTTTCCACGGTGCCCCGAGCTGCCCTCCTTATGAAAGCAGCCTGCCATTTTAGCTCGAAGTAATTGACGGCCAATAGAGACTGGCTGTTTGTCAGTTCCAGTCTTACAGTCCCAGCTTGACATTTTGCCTGCAGAGAGATTCCTTCTTCTTCCACAGACCGATCTCAACACACTATTCCCTTTGGACAAATGATTGATTCGCCGGTAATGGTCTAAAATGGGGGGCTTGGAGGGAGGCAGAATGGGCCAGCAAAGCTCAGGGATTCCACGAGACGAGCTCTTGAGCAGTAATTGGGCCACCCTGCGCCGGTTGACTTCCCCAGCTCACAAGCCGAGTGCCAAGTTCAGGTTTAGAGTGCTGGTTTTTAGCTACCTATCTGTGAAAACATACCCCCCGTCCAGTGAGAATCATCGTTTTTGACAGGAATGGCCCTGGATCAGAAAGAGTGAGAGGCAAAACTGTGGCCAACCTCCACTTTTTCCTCCACCCCTGGTGTGTATCCAGCAATGTGGCTTGGGAAGACGCAAAAACAAAAAAAAAGGAGGTTTAATGCAGAACAGCCTCGGGGCTGGTTATCCTCCTCCCCCCCTGCTACAGGCTACATTCTTTCCTTCCTTTCTTCCTCTCCCCGTATACTCCATTGGTAGTCGCAATGTTGAAAACAGCAATCGGCTCAGGGGGTGATGCCAGGATATAAAAATTTAAAACATCTGGATGTGGGTTTCAATCTTTGGTTTTGGGTGGGGGGATTTGAGGTTTTTGTTTTTCTTGGCCATTTTAGGGTTTGTGGTACAAATCCAAGAAATGAATTGATCGATCAACCAGTCAATCAATCAAATGTCTAGCATCCGTCCATCTGATTCTTTCAGACCCTCTCTTAATAATAACAACAATAATAATAATAATAATAATAATAATAATAATAATAGTAGTAGTAGTAGTAGTAGTAGTAGTAGTAGTAGTAGTAGTAGTAGTAAAGTTGGAAGGGACCTTGGAGGTCATCTAGTCCAACCCCCTGCTTAGGCAGGGAACCCTATACCATTTCAGACAAATGGCTGTCCAGTCTCTTCTTAAAAACTTCCAGTGTTGGAGCATTCACAGCTTCTGGAGGCAGGTTGTTCCACTGGTTAATTGTTCTAACTATCAGTAAGTTTCTCCTTGGTTCTAGGTTGCTTCTCTCCTTGATTAGTTTCCACCTGTTGCTCCTTGTCCTGCCTTCAGGCACCTTGGAAAATAGCTTGACTCCCTCTTCTTTGTGGCAGCCCCTGAGATATTGGAACACAGCTATCATGTCCCCTCTCGTCCTTCTTTTTTATCTCTCCCACCCTGCTAAGGCATTCCCTTTGCACGGTCAATCTAACATGAGGTTCAGAATAATAGATAAAGGTAAAGGTTTCCCCTGTCTGGTCATGTCCAACTTTAAGGGTTGCTGTTCATCTCCATTTCTTAGCTGAGGGAGCCACGGTTGTCCGAAGACACTTCTGTAGTCATGTGGCCAGCATGATTATATGCAGAGACACGTGGAACACCGTTACCTTCCCACTAAAGTGGTACCTATTTATCTACTTGCATTTGCATGCTTTCAAACTGCTAGGTGGGCAGAAGTTAGGACGAGCTCACCCCATTGTGCAGCACTCAGATCTCGAACCCCTGGCTGTCAGCTTTCCAGCTGACAAAGTCTTTAACTATTGAGTCTTTAACTATTGAGCCATCGTGCCCCTGAAAAGAATAATAATCAGTCCCTTCCTTCTTCTAGTTATACCAGTCATATGAAGGGAAGAGATGGCGCCATGTTTATGTGTGAAGTTCTTGGTGGCTGATGGTCTTTAGGTTCATGGAAATGCATCTTCATCCTTAGGATTCTTTGCTATCAGATTTCCAACTTGGGGAACCTAGACTTCCCACTGCAGGTGATTTTATCATGGACATCCAGATGGTCTTCTCACTACTCACTGTTTCTCATTGGGGGGGGGGGGTTGAATGCCTCAAAAAGGCCTCTGTCTCACACAAGTTTAATTTCTTTCTCTTTTTCTTGTCTTCTCCTTTCCATCCCCCCAGCATCAGAGTCCTAAATTCCTGTTTCTGAAGGCTTTTAATATGAGGTCAATGCCATGCCATCCCCACCCCATCCCACCCCACCCCAT
>NW_015386390.1:458418-466059 GCF_001527695.2 Protobothrops mucrosquamatus
CCCACCCCACCCCATCCCATCCCCACCTCATCCCACCTCATCCCATCTGACCCCACCCCACCCCATCCCATCCCAGGTTATAATTGGCACAAACCTGTCTAAAAATCTACCTACCAACAGACACATCTGATGATCGCCCCAAAAGTACTTTTTCAAAAGGCAGCTGGAGGTTTTTTGTTGTTTTTTTGCTTGAAGACATTTCTTCAGAAACGTCTTGGATGAGAAGCGAAACATTTTCAAGCAAGAAAAGTCCAGTTACCCTTTGAAAAACACCTTTGGGACAAGCATGACCTGGATGACTGAGAATCTCCATGGACATCTGGTGATCATATTAAGACATGAGTCACTGTGGATTCTGTTTCATACTTGGAAATGAAATTCTCTAATCAACCTCCAAACAGGATATGGCCATGATATCCTCTAATGAAAGTTATTCAGAAGGAAACAAGGCCCAAATAATAATCCCTATAGGGACACAATAGGCAACATCTTTGTCCTAATTTCTTACTGTGGAAATATTTAAGAACATTGTTCAAGTTTAGGTTAACCCTTAACACAAATGCTCATATACTGTATTAAATCCTGGTAACCAACATAATAATAATAGAAATAATTTTCCATTCTCACGTACATTTATTATTCTTATTTCACAGCCCGTACTACCTTATGCAGCTGTCCTGAACAATATCAGGTATGCTTTTTTATTTTTATTTTCCCGGCTTTTGCATCCATTAAAACCTCCAAGTTTTCCGCTAATTGCCTGTTGGCAACATGCGGTCTCTGCTAAAAAGCATATTTTCTGTCAAGATTGCATTCATCATTTGGGCTCATTTTTCTTGGCCCTCCACCCATCGGAGCTTCATTGAGAAGGCAAACAGCAGCTTGTGAGTTAGCAAATGTGGAACAAAAAGACAGAGGAGAGAATGAAAGAGAGAGCAAGAACAAGGATGAAGAGGAGGCGACCGATTCGGTGTTCGTAGGTGATTGCACAACAATTATTTTTTAAAAGAAAAAAAAAAGCACTTCTTTTGAAGAAATTTGTCTCAACCTATTTGCCCATCAATGTGACTTTGAAATATGTGACTCCCCCTCTAACCCAACCCCCCTCTTCCCAGGAGCCCTTTTGCAGGATCTACTTGCTGTACTGAATTCAAGCACTAGTTTTGCAATGGATCAATTGTGCAATCATTTGCAAAGACAGCTTGCTGATACTGTCACCGTGCCAACGCCAGAAGCTTGCTGGGTATTTTTGTCTTGGCAGATGCCCATTCTGTTGCAAAGGTCTGCTCAGTTCTCTCCCCCCTTTCTTTCAGGTAATATCCAGCACTTTTTCATGCAAAAAAAAAAAAAAAAGCAAAAAAGCAAAAGAGAAACAAAAGAGTGATTATACAGTTGTTGTTGTGGTTTTCTAAAAAAATAAAAAATAAAAATAAGGCTCTTTTTCTCCCTGTCGTACAAGGGGAAATTATTCTACTGTGACTCATCCTGTTTCAACAAGGATTGGCACACGTTGGCATAAAATAAAATAAAAAATAAAAAATGGTTAGGTTGCTGCACTTGGACCTGTGATCTGAAATTTAGCCTGGTCCGGGAACGCACCGCATAAATTTCTCACGAAAAAGATTTTTTTTACAATGTAAAAAAGATGTTGAGACTCTAGACAGAGTACAGAGAAGAGCAACAAAGATGATTAGGGGACTGGAGGCTAAAACATATAAGGAACGGTTGCTGGAATTGGGTATGTCTAGTCTAATAAAGAGAAGGACGAGGGGGGACATGATTGCAGTGTTTCAATATCTCAGGGGCTGCCCCAAAGAAGAGGGAGTCAAGCTATTCTCCAAAGCGCCTGAAGGCAGGACAAAAAGCAACGGATGGAAACTAATCAAGGAGAGAAGCAACCTAGAACTAAGGAGAAACTTACTGACAGTTAGAACAATTAACCAGTGGAACAACCTGCCTCCAGAAGCGGTGAATGCGCCAACACTGGAAGTTTTTAAGAAGAAACTGGACAGCCATTTGTCCGAAATGGTATAGGGTTTCCTGCCTGAGCAGGAGGTTGGACTAGATGACCTCCAAGGTCCCTTCCAACTTTATCATCATTATTATTATTATTATTAAATGAGCCATTGCAACTAGAATGATTAAGAAACTGACCGTTCCTCCTTTGCAGAGGGACCCCCAGAAATTAAGTGCTGTTTAACTGGAAAGGAAGCCGGGAAAAGGTTTCAAAAATTGTAATACAGGTTAAGTCTTCAGCTTAGGGCCGCAAGCATAGAATTTCTGTTGCTAAGCACGACCGTTGTTAAGGGCGATTTGGCCCATTTTACGACCCTTTGTTGCCACAGTTAGTAAGTGAATCACTGCAGTTGTTAAGGGGTAACACGGTTGTTAAGCGAACCTGGCTTCCCCCGTTGACTTTGCTTGTCAGAAGGTCGTAAAAGCTGATTAAATGCCCCCCCCCCCCGATGCTGCAATCATCATAAATATGAGTCGGTTGACAAGCGTCTGAATTTTGATCACATGACTACGGGCATGCTGCAATGGTTGTAAGCAGTGGTGGTGGGATTCAAATATGTGAACAACCGATTCTCTGTGTGGATGCCACTTCCGGAAGTCCATTCTGGGCCTGGGCAACAAACAATTAGCTACCCGTTCTGCCAAAGTAATAATAATAATAATAATAATAATAATAATAATAATAATAATAATAATAATAATAATAATAATAATAGTAATAGTAATAGTAATAGTAATAGTAATAATAATAATAATAATAATAATAATAATAATAATAATAATAATAATAATAATAATAATAATAATAAAGTTGGAAGGGACTTTGGAGGTCATCTAGTCCAACCACCTGCTCAGGCAGGAAACCCAGTCTCTTCTTAAAAACTTCCAGTGTTGGAGCATTCACAGCTTCTGGAGGCAGGTTGTTCCACTGATTAATTGTTCTCACTGCCAGGAAACTTCTCCTTAGTTCTAGATTGCTTCTCTCCTTGATTAGTTTCCATTCGTTGCTTCTTGTCCTGCCTTCAGGCGCCTTGGAGAATAGCTTGACTCCCTCTTCTTTGAGGCAGCCCCTGAGATATTGGAACACGGCTATCATGTCCCCCCTCGTCCTTCTCTTCGTTAAACTAGACATACCCAATTCCAGCAACCATTCCTTGCATGTTTTAGCCTCCAGTCCCCTAATCATCTTTGTTGCTCTTCTCTGTACTCTTTCTAGAGTCTCAGCATCTTTTTTACATCGTGGTGACCAAAACTGGATGCAGTATTCCAAGTGTGGCCTTACCAAGGCATTGTAAAGTGGTATTAACACTTCACGTGATCTTGATTCTATCCCTCTGTTAATGCAGCCTAGCAGTGTGTTGGCTTTTTTGGGCAGCTGCAGCACACGGCTGGCTCCTATTTAAATGATTGTCCACCAGGACTCCAAGATCCCTCTCACAGTTACTACTGTGGTGCGAACTGGCTGAATCCCACCACAGGTCGTAAGTGTGAAAAATGATCATGTCATTTTTTCCAGTGCCGTTGTAACTCTAAGTGGTCAGTCAACAAACTGTCGTAAGTCAAGGACTGCCTGCACATCTCACCATGCAGGTTGACTTCGCCAAACCTACTGCCTTTGCTCCTGTCTCTCCTACGCTCAGATGCTTCTTTTCCTAAAGCAGGCTTCTACCGTATTGCTCGTATTTCTTGCAGGGATTTTATAATCTATCCAATACGGTACTTTTTTTGAACGTGTTACAAAAAGGACAGATTTACTGGAGACAATCTGCCTGCGTGAAGATTGCATATTGTGGCATTTCTAGTCCATATGGATGAGTAAGACTTGGATTGCAGGCATTTGACCTTCAAAATCCTGCAAATGTGAAAGCAGACTTCTACTTTTTACAGCTGGAGGAGTCACAACCTTGTTTCTCCTCGCCTGGGAGGCCATTATTAAAATACAATTTGACTTAAAAAACAATCACTGAGTGATATATCTGCCACCCCTAACTTTTCTTTTTTTTTTTACTTCCAGAGTCTTCCTTTGCTTCACCCCTCCTGGCTAAGCCTCACTCATTAACACCTATGATTCAATTGCCGATCATTTAAGAGCTCAATTGCTAATTTAGAGCCACAGGCAAAATCTAAGCAAGACTTCAAATCTTTTTTTTTTTTTGCTCATGGCAGAGTTAATCTCAAGTAATAATTCCGGAGAGCCTTTGAAAAGGTCTCAGCGTGGCTTTCTGTCAAGCACATTATGGAACTGCCCGTGTCTTACTAAAAAAAACAAACCTTGATTGTGCCACATCCGATCAAAAGTGGTCCGATGGGAAATGGATACATCTTGCTTTAATATAAAACAATTTGCTAGGATCTTCAGAACAGCGTGTGTGTTTTGTTGATTGGTTTAATGAGAAGGAAGGGAAAGGGGAAATGAGAACAATGTTAGTAGCACTTTATAGTGCCTTGGTAAGACCACACTTGGACTATTGCATCCAGTTTTGGTCAACATGATGTGGAGACGCTACTAGAAAGAGTGCAGAGAAGAGCAGCAAAGATGATTAGAGAGGCTAAAACATACGAGGAGTGGTTGCAGGAATTGGGTATGTCTAGTTTAATGAAAAGAAGGACTGGGGTGACATGAAAGCAGTATTTCAATATTTGAAGGGCTGCCCCAAAGAAGAAGGGGTCAACCTGTTCTCCAAAGTACCTGAAGGCAGGACAAGAAGCAACGGATGGAAACTAATCAAGGAGAGAAGCAACCTAGAACTAAGGAGAAACTTCCTGACAGAACAATTAATCAGTGGAATGACTTGCCTCCAGAAGTTGTGGTGGTCCAACACTGGAAGTTTTTAAGAAGAGATTGGACAACCATTTGTCTGAAAGGGTATAGAGTTTCCTGCCTGAGCAGGGGGTTGGACTAGAAGACCTCCAAGGTTCCTTCCAACTCTGTTATTCTGAAAAGGCCCTTCAGAATCCAAGCTAGCAATATCCTGATTAGTTAAATGGCAACCTTTGTGATGATCATGGAACATCACAAACACAGAACAAAAAGGGGACATTGTTGGTGTTGTGGACCCAAACTGGATCCATTCCTCAGACAGCCTATGGGTTCTTTCTGAGGCGGCATAACTACAAATAGCTGGCCTATAAAAAGGAATTTGATGAGCATGAAAAGCCATCTGTAGAACTTAAGCTTTTTTTTCATTTTTCAGAACTTGAAGTTGACTTGAAGAACAATCTTTGTTTAGGAGACTGTCTATGGCCTTTAGAAATTTTCTACCCATCCACAGAATTGATTCCTCTTAATGGATCCAGGGGAAGAAGAAATTCTCCAATTATCTCTCAGTGGCAGATTTACTCCTCAGTGGTGCTGCTATAAAAACTCAATGGAAGTATTTCCTCTAGAGGTCTTTTCTTGGGACTTAATAGCCTGTTTGATGTAGCGATTAAGGCAAGGGTAGGCAACCTCAGCTCTTTTATGACTCATGGACATCAACTCCCAGAATTCCTGAGCCAGCATAGCTGACTCAGGAATTCTGGGAGTTGAAATCCATGAGTCATAAAAGAGCCAAGGTTGCCTACCCCTGGATTAAGGCATCAGGCTAGAAATCAGGAGATGGGAATTCTAGTCCACCTTAGGCACAAAGCCAGTTAGTAACATTTGGCCGGATCCTCTCTATCAACCCTAGGAAAGAGGCAATGGCAAACTGGTTCTGAAACCCTGCCAAAATAACTGCAGGGACAGTTTTAATGAACACATTAAAAAAAATAGGATGGTGGTGGTGGGGAGTTAGGATGCTATCTACTAGTGGAAGAATGACATATGCCAGTGATGGCGAACCTTTTAGAGACCGAGTGCCCAAACCGCAACCCAAAACCCACTTATGCATCATCCGGTGCCGGGTGGGTGTGGCCCATTGGCTGCATGTGGTCAATTGGGTGGGCATGGCTGCGGTGGTAACGGCAGACTGGGTGGGACTAAAAAGGTCAATCAATCAAGTCCAACTTTGCGAGATCTTTTTTTTTCCACGAGAAGTTGAAATTGACTGATTGATTAAACCTTTTTTTTTTTTGCACACAGCGGCGGTGGCCTAAAGCGAAAAGGTTTTATAAAACCCAGCTGAAGGCCTAGGACTGGGGCGACAGTGCGCATGCCCAGAGAGAGGGCTCTGAGTACCGCCTCTGGCACCCATGCCATAGGTTTGCCACCACTGACATATGCAATATTGAGATACACCTACATGGCCATAAGTGCAAAAGGTAGAATAAAGTAACACAACCTATTTCTCTTTCAGCAGTTTGAATGAGAAGATGTGGTGGATTGTAGTCTGGATTCCCAAGAGGGAGGGGCTGCATTACAGAGGATGAAGAGGCAGCAAAGCTTAGATCAGTGATGGCGAACCTCTTAGAGACCGAGTGCCCAAACTGCAACCCAAAACTCACTTATGTATCTTCATGTGCCGGGTGGGTGTGGCGCATTGGGTAGGAATGGCTGCGGTGGTAACGGCAGACTGGGTGGGACTAAAAAGTTCAATCAATCAATTCCAGATCTTTTTTTTTCCCCACAAGAAGTTAAAATTGATTGATTGATTGAACCTTTTTTTTTTTTTTTGCACACGGCAGCGGAGGCCTAAAGCGAAAAGGTTTTATAAAACCCAGCTGAAGGCCTAGGACTGGGGCGACGGCGCGCATGCCCACAGAGAGGGCTCTGTGTGCCACCTGTGGCATGCGTGCCATAGGTTCGCCACCGCGGACTTAGATCCGTTTGGTTGGGAGAAAGAAAGTTATGCCACCACGAGGACTTTCTCCCCTCCCCTACTTTGCTGATGGACCTCCTGATACGACTATGGACTGTATTCGAGGAGGGAACTGCTGGCCCTGCACGACTCCCCCATCGCGCAGGCATGGCCCAATACCATTCTAAGGGCCGGCCTTGATGAAGGGGTCTTGAACCCCGAGAGGTGGCACTCAGCGACAGCACAGAGGGGACTAAGAAGAAGGAAACTACGGGCCTTCTTAGTGGGGTGTTTTTCTAAATTTTTAGGGGGTTTGGGGTTGGCCCGAGAGGAACTAGGGGAGTCCTCTCTGAGGCCAAGGCCGGTCCTGTCTGGGGGGCGCGGAGCAGTAAGGGAGGAGACTGGGGTGTTGGCGGAGGGTGGTGCGATAGGTACGGTCAGTGGGAGGGGCAGATATGGCGGGAGCAGAGGACCATATCGGGTTTTGGGAGCACGCACACGCTGCTTACAAGCTTGTGGGTGCTTCGATCCTCAGGGCTCCACTCGACTTCCAGGGACCTCAGACCCTCCGGCCCGGGACCATCGGCTGATGCTGTGCAATGCCAGGTCCGTGGTGAATAAGGCACCCCTCATCCAAGAACTTATTTGTGAGGGGGGGAGCGGACCTGACGACCATGGACTTGACCCAATTAGTTCATGCACCCACTCACTTGACCCAATTAGTTCATGCACCCACTCACACGGGAGGACATACACTGGATCTAATTTTTGTCTCTGGCCAGTGGCAGAATGATCTGGAAATGGGGGAGATAGTTATAGAGCCCTTGTCATGGTCAGATCATGCACTCCTGAGGATGGACTTCCGGACCGCTTCCCCTCGCCGCAGGGAGACGGAACCGCCTAGATG
>NW_015386390.1:467773-482773 GCF_001527695.2 Protobothrops mucrosquamatus
TTGTTCCAGCTTGCGGGACTGGCCTAGGGGATTTTAGAGGGGTTTTAACTATTTTTAATTGAATTTGACTTAAATATTTCCCTTTTAACTAATTTTAAACTTTATTGTAATTTCTGTATTTTTATTCGATATGTTAGCCGCCCTGAGTCCGTAAGGAGAAGGGCGGGATACAAATGTAATAAAATAAATAAATAATAAAATAAATAAATAAATGCCAGTCCCTCCCTAGCATCTATGGTGATAGAAATTGGTTTGGCAAGGTTTCTGTTTATATGAGAGGAACCTGATCAGGAATACAGGGAGTCCTCAATTTATGACCACAATTGCACCCAGACTTTAGGTTGTTAAGTGAGTTTTCCCCATTTTATGATTTTTCTTGTCCCATTTGTGAAGTGAATCACTGCAGTTGTTAAATTAGTAACATGGTTGTTAAGCGAATTTGGCTTCCCCCATTGACTTTGCTTGTCAGAAGGTCACAAAAGGGGATCCCATGAACCCGGGACACTACAACCGTCATAAATATGAACCAGTCGTCAAGCATCCGAATGTAAATCATGTGAACCATGGAGATGCTGCAACGGTCGTGTGAAAAATGGTCATAAGTCCCTTTTTTCAATGCCGTTGTAATTTTGAACAGTCATTAAATGAACTGTTATAAGTCGAGGACTACCTGTACAAACTTACAACCATTCATTTAGTGACTGTTCGAAGTTACAACAGTACTAAAAAAAGTGACTTGTGACCATTTTTCACATTTACAACTACTGCAGCATCCCGATGATCACATGATCAAAATTTGGACACTTGGCAACTGGCATGTACTTATGCCAGGTCACGTGATCCCCTTTTGTGACCTTCTGACAAGCAAAGTCAATGGGGAACGCCAGATTCACTTAACAACCAGGTTATTAACAATCGCAGTGATTCACTTAACCACAGCGGCAAGACAGGTTGTAAAATGAAGCAAGATTCACTTAACAACAGTCTTGCTTAGCAACATAAACCTGGGGCTCAATTGTGGTGGTAAGTCGAGGACTACCTTTTAATTCCAAGTGTCTTTCTTCGCTCTTGGGGGCCTGACAGAAGATATAGAAAAGAGGTATAGGAGAATTTACGGGCCCCAGTTTAATCTCTGCCCACGTGATCTTGCCAGTCCCTGAAGATTAGCAGTTGCACCAGGCTTTTATCTAGGACTTCCTCACAAGGTGAGTTATTGGCAAGACACAAGACGTCTTCCTTGATATCAGCCGTGTTCATATATGGAACCATTTTATTAACCTGCCTGAAGACAACTGTCTACAGCAGTGATGGCGAACCTTTTAGAGACTGAGTGCCCAAACTGCAACCCAAAACTCATTTATCGCCGGGTGCCAGGTGGGCGTGGCCCACTGGACGGGCGTGGCTGTGGTGGTCATGGCAGACTGCGTGGGCGTGATCACCTCGATGTTGCTTGTGGGGAGGAATGTCTGTGGGGGCAAGGCAGGGTTGGGGGAGATCCAGGGGGTCTCTGGCAGGTGGGACGGTGGGCAGGAGGCTCGTCCTGCGGGGTGAGTCGAGGCAAGGCGAGGCAGGGCAGGGGTGCCATTGTCGCAGGGCAAGGCGAGGCAGGGGCCGGGTCGGCTGCTGCCTGATACCATTGGCCCCCCGCACACAGAGACCAGCGAGCGCATGGGTGCTGGGATGCATCTGGCCATGTGGGACCTTGGCGACTTAGCAGGCAGCTGGTTGAAGATGGATGGTTGTTGCCATCTCCGGGGCATGGCGCGCATGTCCACAGAGAGGGCTCTGAGTGCCGCTTTCTGAAGATCCCTCTCCATTCAGAAATGTGCTTATTAGACACGCTAGATAAGGCTTTCCATAAGAGTATGAAATGTACCCTCTCAGGAGCTGCGTTGGCTTCCTTTGTGATCGCGTTCAGGCAACACACTTAGCTATGTAAAAAAAACCAAAAAAAAACCTAGCAGATCCATTTGCACACCACCTTTCTGGCTGAGTATCTTGTGCAGATCCTGCCCTTTTGGCTTGTTTAGGCTTCGGTGTACTGTGTGAATTGAGGAAATCAGTCCACTGCGTAACTAGGTTAAATGGGTTGTGTCGACGCAACCACCTTTGTCTTTCGAAGTCCGTTGAAGCAGGAGTATCCAATGTTGGCAACTTTAAGACTTGTGATCTTTTTTTTTATTATTAAAAGTTTTATAAAAATTACAATATTAAACCCCCATACCCACCCCCAAGCCCCCCCTCCCCCTCCCCCACTTCCCAAAGCTGAACACAGGGTTACAAATATAATAATCATAATCTAACTAACATTAACCAACTATTTAAGTAACNCTATTTAAGTAACCAAGTCCATAACACGCTTTAACTCCCCTTTAACATAAATTTAAACAAATTAAAATTAAAAACAATAATAAACAAATTAACAACCTAATTGTTAAACAATACAATATTAATACTAAAAATAATAATAATATCATATAATTAAAACTAACAAAAATTCCACTATAATAAACTATTAATAATAATAATAAGACTTGTGATCTTAAGTTCTGGGAGTTGAAGTCCACAAGTCTTAAAGTTGCCAAGGTTGGACAATTCTGAATTAAAACAACATCTCTATAGTGATGCTTAACATCCTTGCGGTAATTGTTTTAATATTATCCTGGATATTTTTGCTTGTTTCTTATTATGTAAAGTGCCTTAAGTACTGAACAGAAAGCTGGGAATTCAGTGAAGTAAGGAAATAAATAATGGAAAGGAAAGGAAAGGAAAGGAAAGGAAAGGAAAGGAAAGGAAAGGAAAGGAGGAGAGAGGGAGGAGTTGGAATTTGTTTTTTACAAGTGATCACATTTTGTATGGGGCTAAATTAGAATGGTCACACAGGACTTGGGGAGACAACTTGCAAGCCACAGACAATATTTCTCAGCAGGAGCAGCCCAAGTGCAGCACTTGGTGACAGGCTTGTGTTTATACGAACTCCCGATGGCTCCGTTCAGCTGGTGGGGTCAAATGGCTGCAGCCTTGCTGTCTTGGTTTCATGAAAAGGCCACACAAATAGCCGATGGATGAATTCTTGAACAGGAACGGTCCCCAATGCACCTCCCACTTTGTCAAATTGTCTCCGTTTCCATAATCTGAGGGAGAACCCGGTAGATATATTGAAAAGCCAAGAAGGTTTGGTGGCACAATAGGAAAAATATGTGTATCAGCCTTAGAATTCATAAGAATCTTTGCCTAGCTCATATATTTAATTAGAATTAAAAATCAAAATGAAGAGAAAAGGGGAGGGGGAAATATGACTTTTGAGTCAGTTTTTTTTTTTTTTTTAACTTTCGGTGAAAACTCCCTGCAGTTTTCTTGGCAAGGTTTTTCAGAAGTGGTTTTGGCTTCATAGGCTGAAAGAAAGGGACTGGTCCAAGGTCACCCAGCTGGCCTGGAGTCCAAAACAGACCTAGAACTCCTAGTCCAGTGGTGGCGAACATATGGCACGGGTGCCAGAGGCGGCACTCAGAGCCCTCTCTGTGGGCACATGTGCCGTTGCCCCAGCCTTGCCTCCCCCCGTGATCCCCTCCTCTCCAGCAGCCCCCCTGGAGGAGAGTCGCCCCCGAGCATGGCCCACACGGAGCAGCGCAGCCAAGGACATGGCAGCCAGGCAGCGTAAGTCAAGACTCTGCCCTCACACCCCATCATGCAGTTGATGCTGCAGGGCGCAGGCAGAGGGTGTGGCCACCATAGCGCTGCTGGGCTGCCTGGGCAATCTGCGGCAGGCCCTGGAGGCGGTGAGTGGTCCTGTGGGAAGGCGGGACGGTAGATGCAGGGGCAGAGCAGGGGCGAGGCAGGGGGGTGGAGCGGGGCTGGGGCCAATTTTTGGGCACTCAGTCTTTAAAAGGTTCGCCATCACTGTCCTAGTCTCTTCTTTTCTAGCCTGGTGCTTTAACCACTACCACCAGACCTGGGGATTTTACAGCTCTGGACTACGTCTGGCCCTCTGGCTGTCCTTGTCCGGCCTTTGTAAGGTCAATTGGAAGTTAGAAATCAAAAGTAAATAAGCAACATCACATGATGGGCAGGAGAAGAAGCCAATCAGATCCAGCCGTGCACAGTCACCATGTGCTCCTTCAGTCAGCTGGCAGTTGCAGGAGGAGGATGAGAAGAGAAACACGTGTTTTGCATTAGTGCTGTGCTCGGTCCCCTTGCCTGGAGCAGCCTGAGGAGGATGGTCACATGAAGGGACCACCTCCTCAATTCTCACTGTCAGAAAATGTCTCCTTATTTCTAGTTGAATCTCTCCTTGGTCAGTTTCCATCTCTTATTCCTTGCCTGACCTTCAGGTGCTTTGGAAAATAGGTTGACCCCCTCCTCTCTGTAAAGACCCCCTCAAATATTGGAACACTGCTATCATGTCTCCCCCGGTCCTTCTCTTCACTAGACTAGCCAGTTCCTGAAACTGTTCTTCAGCCCTGAGGAAGGCAGTGTTGGTCATCACATGAAGAGACCACCTCCTCAGGTGAAGCATGGCATTGCGGGCGAGTGGGCAGAGTACAGCCAGGATCTATTGGTTTGGTCCTCCCCTACAGTGCCAGTTCCTCATGTGATCCTTTGGGAAAATTAATTGCCTACCTTGCACTACACCAAACTGATTATCTGGATAAGCAGGAGTAGACATGCCAAAAAGCAAAGCCCTGGTCTTCAAAACAGTTGTTTCCTTCCTTTTTCCTTTGTTATCTGCTTGGCCTCAGGTAACGCCTACCGTGAAAGCCAGTTTGGGAATTATATTAAGTTCTCAAAGGACCCAGTTTGTATAGTGGTGAAGGCACTAGGCTAGAAACTGGAGGATCTTGAGTTGTGGGGCTGCCTTAATTACAAAGCCAGCTAAGTGTCTGGACCAGCCCCTCTCTCTTAGCCTTAGGAAGAAAGCAAGGGTAAAACACTTCTGAAAATTTTGCTAGGAAAACTGCATGGACTAGACCGGGCAGTCGCCAGGAGTCAACAATGATTAGATGGTACACATGCAATCCTTCAATGTTGGCCATTTTATGGCCTGTTCCTGATGTCGGCCATTTTACAGCCTGTTCCTTCATGTCCATGTGACACTTTGTAAGGAAAGGTGTGACCTGACGTAAATCCACAGGGGTCAAAACTGGTCTGGATGGATGGCCATTTAAAAAAAAAATCCAAAACTGATATGGGGAACAATTATTTATGACAGTGGTGGCGAACCTATGGCACGGGTGCCAGAGGCGGCGGCACTCAGAGCCCTCTCTGCGGGCACACGCGCCATCGCCCCAGTCCTAGGCCTTCAGCTGGGTTTTATGAAACCTTTTTGCTTTAGGCCTCCGCCGCCGTGTACATAAAAAAAAAAGGTTCAATCAATCAGTCAATTTCAACCTCGCGGGGGAAAAAAAGATCTTGCAAGGTTGGAATTGATTGATTGAACATTTTAGTCCCACCCAGTCTGGTGT
The DNA here is from genome assembly GCF_001527695.2 of Protobothrops mucrosquamatus. Classification (NCBI taxonomy): domain Eukaryota; kingdom Metazoa; phylum Chordata; class Lepidosauria; order Squamata; family Viperidae; genus Protobothrops; species Protobothrops mucrosquamatus. Next base: position 473,236 of record NW_015386390.1, read on the forward strand.
TAGCACCGCAGCCACGCCCAACCAATGGGCCACATCCACCCAATGGGCCATACCCACCTGGCACTCGATGATGCATAAGTGGGTTTTGGGTTGCAGTTTGGGCACTCGGTCTCTAAAAGATTTGCCATCACTGACTTACGACATAAGAAGAAAACACAACCTTTAGAAAGGTCACAAGCTCCAGTGATATGCAGTTTTCTTTGGACCCCAGGAGTGAGAATCAGTATCTGTTGTAGATAAGGGATAGGGTGATAGATAAAAGTCAAACAATGGTTTGATTACCTGGCAGATTGATTGGAAGCAACAAATACAAAATGTGGAGATTTTTTTTTCCCACTCACAGCATTTTCACTGTGGGCTACCATCCACACTTAGAGAATTTTGCCTCGATCCGCTGCCTTATGGACCCGAAGGGAACGAATGCCTAGGTAGATACCGTTCCCTCATTCAACCTTTCAGTGAAAAGATCTTCAGTTTTCTAATTTGACTTTCTTTATTTTAAGGCACTGTTCTGTTCTTTGGGTTTTAAAATTAACTCGCAGACAGAAGTTTTGGAAGTTTCTTTTAATTTGCTGGCCATATGCGAGAGAACGACTCCCTGCTGTGAAATCTGTCACGGACAAAGAATCGAAAGCAGACGGAAAAATTGATGCCAATATGCCTCGCACCATATGAAAAGAAAAATCGGATGCTTAACCCGTGGACACTGGTACTCAGCAGCAATATATTAAGAGCAATGCCAGATGCCCTCCAAAAAGGGGGGAATTCAGAGGCTTTCATTCAGTGAGCTTTTTACACCAGGCACGTATACGGTACTTATACATGTTATAGGTTGCTCGGGGTCCTTCTTGTTTGAGGGATAAATAAATAAATAAATAAATAAATAAGACCTAACCAGAAAATAAGCCCTAGCATGATTTTTCCAGGAGGCTTGTAATATAAGCCCTACCCCAAAAATTAAGTTTAAGATCATCAGCTAGACCAGGGGTAGGCAACCTTGGCTCTTTTTATGACTCGTGGACTTCAACTCCCAGAATTCCTGAGCCAGCATGGCTCAGTATGGAAACCTCTCCATTTCTCCTCAGCATGGCTGGCTCAGGAATTCTGGGAGTTGAAGTCCACGAGTCACAAAAGAGCCAAGGTGGCCTACCCCTGAGCTAGACGGACGCATTTAGTACTGCATTTCCCCGAAAATAAGACCTGCCCGGAAAATAAGCCCTAAGGCATCTATTGGAGCAAAAATTAATATAAGACCTGGTCTTATTTTGGGGGAAATACCAGTAAGTAAGTAAGTAAGTAAGTAAGTAAGTAAGTAAGTAAGTAAGTAAGTAAGTAAGTAAGTAAGTAAGTAATCCAGTTTTGGTCACCACGATGTAAAAAAGATGCTGAGACTCTAGAAAGAATACAGAGAAGAGCAACAAAGATGATTAGGGGACTGGAGGCTAAAACATATAAGGAACGGTTGCTGGAATTGGGTATGTCTAGTTTAATGAAGAGAAGGACGAGGGGGGACATGATAGCAGTGTTCCAATATCTTAGGGGCAGCCCCAAAGAAGAGGGAGTCAGGCTATTCTCCAAAGCGCCTGAAGGCAGGACAAGAAGCAACGGGTGGAAACTAACCAAAGAGAGAAGCAACCTAGAACTAAGGAGAAACTTCCTGACAGTTAGAACAATTAACCAGTGGAACAACCTGCCTCCAGAAGCGGTGAACGTGCCAACACTGGAAATTTTTAAGAAGAAACTGGACAGCCATTTGTCCGAAATGGTATAGGGTTTCCTGCCTGAGCAGGAGGTTGGACTAGATGACCTCCGAGATCCCTTCCAACCTTATTATTATTATTATTATTATTATTATTATTATTATTATTATTATTATTATTATTATTATTATTATTATTATTATTATTATTATTATTATTATTACTATAAGACTCTTGAGAGACCCTTGGACTGCAAGGAGGTCCAATCAGTCAATCCTAAAAGAAATCAACCCTGATTGGACTTTGGAAAGACAGATAGTAAAGCTGAAGCTCAAATAGTTTGGCCACCTAATGACAAGAGAGGACTCATTGGAGAAGACCCTGATGTTGGGAAAGATAGAAGGCCAAAGGAGAACAGGACGGTAGAGATGATTAGATAGTTTTATCAACGCAATGAACATGAATTTGAGCAAACTCCAGGAGACAAATGAGAACAGGGGACCTCGTGTACAATGGACCATGGGATTGCAAAAAGTCGGACATGGTTTATCAATTGAACAGCAACAACAATCTATGTTATAGTTTTGTTGCAATAAAATTAGAGTAGGAATGTTATAAATGTACTGTGTTTAAATTATTCATGTACTGCTGATGAATTCATGCAAATTCTGACTTAAATTTCTGGTATTGTCATAGTATTATCATAGTTTTGAAGACTGTAGGTGTTGTGTCCCGTGCCTGCAGAAGCAGGCGCGGGAAGGTTGCAAGAGTCCCGGGCAATTGCAGAAGCTGCCCGGGACCAGACTGACCGGCGCCGGTCTTGCGCGCATGCGCAAGGCGGGAAAAGACTACCTTGTGACTGGGGGAATTGCCCGGGGATCGGAGAGTATAAATAGAGGCTTGCACGCCTCTGGGGTTGTCGTTGTTCGTAGAGTGGAGCAAACAATAAAGACTTGTTGAAGATGCATCATCTCAAGCGCCATTATTCCCAGGACTTAACAGTAACCATGTGGTTTTTATGGGGCATTATTTACAATTCTTTATTGTTGAACAGTGAATTTGTGTAAAATAATAAAATAAATAAACAAATAGTGATGCAAGACTGTATAAACCTGATCCTCAACGGACCTGGAACCACTGTTACTGTCAAATAAATGAGATAGACTCAGGGTGGCTTGACCCAACTATCTTCACATCCTACAAAGGGCAGGAAGAATGAAATAAACCACTGAAGAAGGAGTACAAACTATTCCATCCTCTCAAATTCACTGAGTTTTTCTGAACCAATTTTGTTTAAAAAACAAACAAACAAACAAACTGAAGTGGTACAGAGGTTCTTGTGTAAATGAACACAATGACTTAGAGAGCAATGTCAGTAACTCTCTACTTGGTGTCAGCTGCATTTTGAAGTTTTGCTTTGTCACACCTAGCAGCCTGCCAGGTAGAATCAGAGAGTGTAGGAAAGAAATGCCTGGTGAAGATCATCAAGAAGGTAGTGAGGACCTGTAATTTCCTTAGAATACAGGCCTTCAGATAAATTCCTACTTAACTGCATCGCTGTGGAAGATAACCTGCTCTAAAAAGTAAGATAAAGGACCCCTTGAGTCTAAGCTGGTGCTTTGCAGAGCTGCAGAGAAGAACAACAAAGATAATCAGGGGACTGGGGGCTAAAACATGTAAAGAACGGTTGCTGGAATTGGGCATGTCTAGTTTAATGAAGAGAAGAACGAAGGGGGACATGATAGCAGTGTCTCAATATCTCAGGGGCTGCCACAAAGAAGAGGGAGTCAAGCTATTCTCCAAGGCGCCTGAAGGCAGGACAAGAAGCAACGGATGGAAACTAATCAAGGAGGGAAGCAACCTAGAACTAAGGAGAAACTTCCTGACAGTTAGAACAATTAATCGGTGGAACAACCTGCCTCCAGAAGTTGTGGGTGCTCCAACATTGGAGGTTATTAAAGAAGAGACTGGGCAACCATTTGTCTGAAATGGCATAGGGTTTCCTGCCTGAGCAGTGGGTTGGACCAGATGACCTCCAAAGTATCTTCTAACTCTGTTATTCTGCCTGAGGAACACATGGCAATGTAGTTTTCTTGCAATAATACAGAAATGCTTGTTGTCTAGATCTTCTTCTTCTTCTTCTTCTTCTTCTTCTTCTTCTTCTTCTTCTTCTTCTTCTTCTTCTTCTTCTTCTTCTTCTTCTTCTTCTTCGCTTTCCAGTCCAGTCTACAACATTGGCATTGCCAAGTGGTCTACCATCTCTGATCTTGCTTTACTGAAATCCAGCCTGGTTGAATTCATTTACCTAGCCAGCATGGCCGCAGCCAAAAAAGACCTCAATAAAAAAAAGTTGGTGGAAGAGATAGAAAGTGTACAGAGGAGACTTATGCAATAATAAATATAAAAGAAAAGCAACAGATGTCTTCATATATAGGACAGAGAGAACTTGAGATTCTAGTGAAGGGGGGAAAAAGCAAAACTGACAGATTTGTCCATCTCAGTTAGACACAAGGGTAAATTTAAAAATGGATCTGATTATTCCAAAAAAAGAAAGCACATTGAAGTTCATTAAAAAAGAAGAAGCAAAAAGAGAAGGCTTAGTTCTTTTAAATCTTGGAAAATATCCGTCACAGGCTGTCCTGTTTTTTCTGACTCCATCATTCAAGTTAAAAGCACAGAGACAGGAAGGCTCTTTTGACTCTTTAGATTCATGTCAGTTTTCATAGAATCAAAGATTTTCTCACTCTAGAAATGGATTACACCCAAGCTGCAATTATGTCAACATTGCATAAATATTTGATTATGTTTATCTACTAAATGGAAAGGGTTGTAATATTAATAATAGTTCCTCCTCTCCTTTGTGATCGATACTGCTGCTATCATCCACCTTGAACTCCTAGTATAAACAATGAGATAGAAAAGTATAACAATAAAATAAAATTACATGGAAGTATTTTTTTTTTTAAAAAGGTTGATTTTTAAGATCTGAAAGAATTTAGAGGTTAAAAATGACATGGGAGGCCAATTGATCCACATCACACTTCTGCAAACTCTTAAGCTACCATTGTAAAAATATATTTTTTACCGTCAACCAGATATTCAGACTGGACCTGACATTTTGTCCACCTATCGAGTCCTATCCAAGGACCTGGGATAAGCAGATGTGGGTGTTTGATGGTGTTACTGATAATACCGAAGGATGTAAGCTGTTCCAAGTTAAGTTGCCTTTTGCAATTGACTGTTGGTGACTTTGTCAATGCCTGGGGTGTTCAAGTGTTTTGGGATTGCACCTAAGGCGCCTATTACTGTTGGTGCTACCTTTTCTTTCTTTTACCACAGTCATTCTACTTCTATTTGCAGTTCTTTGCATTTTGTTACTTTCTCCAGTTCTTTTCTTCTACATGCTTATCACTGTACTTTGCTCCTTTAGAAGCAGACCACTTTCTAAGTTTTCAACAACCCAAGTTGAGAGCAAACCAGGACTGTTGATCTTGCATTAATTGTACATTTCAGAGTCTACCTCCGGTATAAAAATGAGTGTCTGTTCAAGGATCTGTAAATGGTTCTGAAAAAAAATACTTACTGCTCCATTGAGCGTTTATTCTTCATTTTCAAATTTAATATGTATTTACAAACAGCTCCAAAGGACTCATTATGTTCCACTGGGCCAACCCTCTGCCTTTTCTGAAAACCTTTAATATATATTTACATAATTTGCATTTTTAAAAAGCCCTTAATTATGTATTTACATGACAGATGATAATGGCTGCAGAGGAACTATAGCAGTCAGCTGTGACAGGCAAAACACATTTCCTACAGGGATTGATGTCCCCCCCTCTTTTTTCCCCAGCAACTGTTTGTGAAGCAAAACTAACTCTTTAAATTAAGAGGCAAAGAGGAGGGGGTTGTAGTAAACCACCAGAAAAATGTAGACATTAGGGATTGTTGGCTGGCCCTTAAGTCATCATTAAAGGCCTGTAGAAATAATTTTTCAGCTTGCCATACTTCCGTGGAGAGAGAGCTGAAGGTAAAGTACATTTCTTTAAAAGAAAAATACATAAATGCATTTCAGGTATGGGATCCACCCTAGTACTCTGCTGCAATTAAATGGATTTCTCCCTTCTGAACATTAGTCCGACTGTTATTTTGCTGATGCTTTAAGTCAGTGGTGAGAAACTTGCAACCTTAAGACCGGATCGAACTCCAGAGTCATCAGTACTGTTACTAAAAAATCTGTGCTCTATCCGTATTTTAAGGCAAACTACAGAGATACCATAAATGGTAGGATAAGACTTAAAGGGTGTTTAATATTGTCTGAAATATTGAGTTATTGGACAATGGTTGGAAACAACGGTTGGAAACTGATCAAAGAGAGAAGCAACCTGGAACTAAGGAGAAACTTTCTGACAGTTAGGACAATCAACCAGTGGAACAGTTTGCCTTCAGAAATCATGGGCACTCCATCACTGGAGATTTTTAAGAAGAGGCTAGACCAGGGGTAGGCAATCTTGGCTCTTTTTTGACTCGTGGACTCTAACTTCCAGAATTCCTAAGCCAGCCATGCTGAGGGGAAAGGGAAAGTTTCCAAGCTGAGCCATGCTGGCTGAGTTGAAGTCCATGAGTCATAAAAGAGCCAAGGTTGCCTACCCCTGGGCTAGACAGACACTTGTGTGAGATAGTATAGGTTCTCCTGCTTGAGCAGGGGGCTGGACTAGAAGACCTCCAATGTCCCTTCCAGCTCTATTCTATTCTATTCTATTCTATTCTATTCTATTCTATTCTATTCTATTCTATTCTATTCTACTCTACTCTACTCTACTCTACTCTACTCTACTCTACTCTACTCTACTCTACTCTACTCTACTCTATTCTATTCTATTCTTGTTGGGTAGAAACATTTCACAGCTTCATCAGTCAGAGAAAGTTAGTTAGGCAGAGAATTGTTGGAATGTACCAACTCTTCCTGCACCAACCTCAGGGGTTTCCTCCCCAAAGCACGTAGCAATATGTCAGTGAAAATTCTCAGCTGTCCAGGTAAAATTGTCTGAAAGTTGAAGAGGTTGGTGCAGGAGGAATTGGTACACTCCGATGCCTCTCTGCCTGACTTGCTACGACTGATGAAGCTGCTTGGATGAATAGCAAAATGTTTCTAATTGACACGAAAATAACTCCAGTTGCCATGACTCAAATTTCAGACAATATTAATCATTCTTTAAGTCTCTCTCCCTCTCCCCCTCTCTCTCTCCCATCTATTTCTGTCTGTCTGTCTGTCTGTCTGTCTGTCTGTCTATATCTATCTATCTATCTATCTATCTATCTATCTATCTATCTATCTATCTATCTATCTATCTATCTATCTATCATCTATCTATCATCTATCTATCATCTACCTATCATCTCTATTACATTTCTACACCACCTATCTCATCTAAGTGACTATTTTGGTAAGCCTAGACTTCAGTTGTGTGGATTATTGCTTCTTAAATTTGATTACTGCTTGGTTTTAATTTCTTTTACATCCCCCAGATAGATTGTTATGAGACTGGCAGTCGTATGGAAAGCCAGTTTTGTCTAGTGATTAAGGCACTAGGCCACACAGCAGGAGACTGTGAATTCTAGTCCTACCTTAGGCATGAAAGCCAGGTTATTTTAGGCCAGGGGTAAGCAACCTTGGCTCTTTTATGACTCGTGGACTTCAACTCCCAGAATTCCTGAGCCAGCATGGCTCAGCTTGGAAACTCTCCCTTTCCCCTCAGCATGGCTGGCTCAGGAATTCTGGGAGTTGAAGTCCACGAGTCATAAAAGAGCCAAGGTGGCCTACCCCTGCTTTTAGGCCAATTGCCAGGAGACTGAGAATTTTCGTCCCGTCTTACACATGAAAGCCAGCCGGGTATTTTTGGGCCAGTCACTCTGTCTCAACCCAATCCACCTCACAGGGCTGTTGTGGGGACAATAGAAGGAGGAAGGAGTACTGGGCATGTTTACTGCCATGAGTTATTTATAAAAATAAGAAAGGTAGTATATCAATAAATAAATATAGGTTATGATACTTCTAGAATTGGCCAGATAGCTGTTTCCATGGATATCCCCAGAAGGGACAAGAAATGGCAAATTAATGACACATGCATCAAAACAACATCCAGGACACATTGCACATACTAAATTGTGTCATTTGCATGGTGACATCACAACACACGCCAGGCCACTGCCTCTTTCACATTTTTTCGTAACTCTGCTTATCTATTTTTTCCTCAACAAACGCAAAATAAAAATATCAAAACAATTGCTCTGTTGAGTTGCTCTCCCTCCCCCCCTCCCATCTTTTCCTTTCCTTTGGCACCGCTCTACATGGATGGTCATTTGAAACAAAAAAAAACCCCGGAGAAATAAAATCAAAAAACGGGCAAAATATATATATATAGATGTGCCAGTGCCATAAAGGATAGGCCATAAAGCATCTCCAGTTCTCTTGGCTGCTGTTTCTGAAGGATACTAATAAGTCGAGTAAACTAGCAGGGCAAACAAGGCTGCTTCAAATGCGTCTGGAGATTCTGCATCTGCCTTCGTTAATCAGCTTCCTTTCCTGAATATGAATTGGAATAATGAGTCAATTAATGTTCTCAAATGCCAATGAGATGCAAAAGAGATTGGCAATGGAGGTGGGAAGCGGTGAGTTTCGGGAGCTGTTCCAGTGCCTGGATTTTTAACAAGCATCGAAAACCGAGCGCACTACACAACTGATTATTTATCACACACAAATGCGGTTGACTAGCACACTTCGCCTCCACCCCTCTTTCCAGTTCGGCCCTGGTGGGTTGTTTTGTGTGTGTGTGTGTGTGTGTGTGTGTAGGGGGGGGGGAAATAGATCTCCATTTTAAGTCTGGCAAATGGAGCTTGAATTATATGGGGAGGGGGGAAGTTAGGAAGTAGTAGACCATAAATTCTCTGCATTTCAAGATACGTTCATATGGCTATTTCTTATGCTCTAGTTCTCAAGCCGCAGCAGATAGCAATTTCTGGAGAAACTCTGTAGCCAAAGCATGCTGTTCCTGCAAATTCAGATTTTAGAACACTGAACATAGAATAACAGAGTTGGAAGGGACCTTCGAGGTCTTCTAGTCCAACCCCCTGCTTGAGCAGGAGACCCTATACCAGGGGTAGGTAACCTTGGCTCTCTTATGACTCGTAGACTTTAACTCCCAGAATTCCTGAGCCAGCATGGCTCAGCTTGGAAACTCTCCCGTTCCCCTCAGCATGGCTGGCTCAGGAATTCTGGGTCTTGAAGTTCTAGGTTGCTTCTCTCTTTGGTTAGTTTTCATCCGTTGTTTCTTATCTTGCCTTTTGATGCTTTGGAAAATAGTTTGACCCTCAGATCATTCTTGCTGCTCTTCTCTGCATTCTCAACAACTTTTTTATATTGTGGTGACCAGAACTGGATGTAGTATTCCAAGTGTGATCTTACTAAGGCTTTGTAAAGCGGTACTAGAACTTCATGTGATCTTGGTTCTATATCCCTCTATTAATGCAGCCTAGGATTGCATTGGCTTTTTTGGCTGCTTCCCCAAACTGTTGGCACATATTTAAGTGATTGTCCACTAGGACTCCAAGATCCCTCTCACAGATACTGGCATTAAGCCAAGTTTCACCTAGTTTGTACCTGTACACTTGTTTTTCTTGCCTAAGTATAAAATCATACTTTTATCTACATTTTCTCCAAGATGCTGTGTCCACAATCTGATTTTTCAAGTTTGTTAATGATGCATTCATTGCTGTTATAATTGAATCTATTCACTCAGTTGCTAGTTATCTTCTTCTCTTTCCTTCCACCTTATCCGACC
>NW_015386390.1:484567-492067 GCF_001527695.2 Protobothrops mucrosquamatus
GAGAGAGAGAGAGAGAGAGAGACAGAGAGACAGAGACACAGAGACACAGAGAGACACAGAGAGAGAGAGACAGAGCCAGAGACACACACAGAGAGACAATCTTGTACACCAGGAGTGAGCAACCGTGACAACTTTACGACCTGTAGACTTCAACTCCCAGAATTCCTGAGCCTGCTGGCTCAAGAATTGTGGGAATTGAAGTCCAAAGTTGCCATAGTTGCCATAGTTGCATATTCCTGGTGTACACTATAATGCAGGGAAGCAAGTCAGTACCCATAGGCACCATGGCACTTGAAACATCTCTAGGAATCAGGGGTGCAAAAAAAGAATTTCCGGTGTGGGAAACATTCACATTTAAAAATCCTAAGATTTCCCTCTCCCTCAAAACTATGTCCTGGCCCCACAAATTTTGGAACACAGCTATTGATCTACTGGGCAAACTGGTGTGTTTCGCAAGCTAATAAAAGTTGCATGTTCCACCATTTGATATACAGATGGAAGTTTTTGAAATGAGCAAATCTCCTCTGAACATCATTTGAATGTGCCAAAATGTTTGAAATTCAGTTAAGAGGCATCCTCGCTCTTTTCTCTACCTTACTGATAGAGATGAGCATGGGTGGTACAGTGGTTAGAATGCAATATTGCGGGCTGACTCTACCTACAATCCGGAGTTCAATCCTGACCAACTCAAGGTTGACTCAGCTTCTATCCTTCCGAGTCAGTAAAATGAGGATCCAGAGTCAATATGATGACTTTGTAAACTGCTTAGTTGTTGTTGTTAGTTGCGAAGTCGTGGCCAACCCATTGTGACCCCATGGACAATGTTCCTCCAGGCCTTCCTGTCCTCTACCATCTTCTGGAGTCCATTTAAGCTCACACCTACTGCTCCAGTGACTCCATCCAGCCACCTCATTCTCTGTCGTCCCCTTCTTCTATTGCCCTCAACCTTTCCCAGCATTAGGCTCTTCTCCAGTGAGTCCTTCCTTCTCATTAGGTGGCCAAAGTATTTGAGTTTCAACTTCAGGATCTGGCCTTCTAAAGAGCAGTCGGGGTTGATCTCCTCTAGGACTGACCGGTTTGATCGCCTTGCAGTCCAGGGGACTCGCAGGAGTCTTCTCCAGCACCATAGTTCAAAGGCCTCCATTCTTTGGCGCTCAGCCTTTCTTATGGTCCAACTTTCACAGCCATACATAGCAACTGGGGAAACCGCTTAGAGAGGGCTGTAAAGCACCGTGAAGCGGTATATAACTCTAAGTGCTATTTCTGTTACTACATCCTTTTGTTAAGTCTGTTATTATGAAAATTGTTTACTTTGCAGACTTATTCCAGAAGTTTGGTTTGCAAGTGAATGCTCCTTGATTTAGTTATTTTATTTTACTTTTGGTAACTGTCCCAGCAAACGTTACCTTGCTAATTTAATCTCCCTGTGAGAAATATTGCAACACTGAGACCTGTTTTTTTTTGTTTTTAAATCCTCCACATGTTGATAAGAAATCAGCCATTTCCAATTAATAATATTGGGGATTTTAAATTAAAAGTAGGGGGGCTCTTCCATTGCCCTCTGAGGTGCAGTTAAGGGTATTCTTTTGCTGCTGTTTGAAATGAGCTTTAGCTAAATACCTTTTGAATGCTCTGGCAGGAACATTTAAAGACATTACAGGTGTCCCAAAAGTTCCCCTTAGCATTCCTTCACCCCAATTGTTCCTTCTTAATTGGAGAGCCTTACGTTTCATTGCTGCCGAAGACGATTCCAACGAGGCAAAGATAACCAATGAAAAGACAGGGGAAATGTTAAATATGAAGGTAGAATTAAATAATAATAAAAAAGAGTCAAGCTATTCTCCAAAGTGCCTGAAGGCAGGACAAGAAGCAATGGATGAAAACTAATCAAGGAGAGAAGCAACCTAGAACTAAGGAGAAACTTCCTGACAGTTGGAACAATTAACCAGTGGAACAACCTGCCTCCAGAAGCGGTGAATGCTCCAACACTGGATGTTTTTAAGAAGAGACTGGACAGCCATTTGTCCGAAATGGTATAGGGTTTCCTGCCTGAGCAGGGGGTTGGACTTGATGACCTCCAAGGTCCCTTCCAACTTTATTATTATTATTATTAAAAATATCCCCTGCAGTTTCTCAGAAATATTCTTATTTTGAGAATAACAGAGTAGCAGAGTTGGAAGGGATATTGGGGGTGTCTTCTAGTCAAGCAGGAGACCCTATGCTATTTCAGACAAATGGCTGTCCAATCTCTTCTTCAAAGCTTCCAGTGATGGGGCACCCAGAACTTCTGAAGGCAAGCCACTCCACCCATTAATTGTTCTATCAGGAAGTTTCTCCTTAGTTCTGGGTTGCTTCTCTCCTTGATTAGTTTCCATCCATTGCTTCTTGTCCTGCCTTCCGGAGTTTTGGAGAATAGGTTGACCCCCTCTTCTTTGTGGCAGCCCCTCAAATACTGGAACACTGTTAGTCGGTTGAGGGAGATATAATAATCTTCCCAAAGCACTCAAAGTAAGGAACTGTCTTTCCCCCACCAGTAAAGACAAGAAGCTCTTAAATTATAGGCACTACGGTATCTTAGGAAGTTTGGAAAAACTCTCCTGAGGACCGCAGATGTTTGCAAGAAGTTGATACTTATCAGTTGTGGATTCTTCAAAATAAATTCTTGCATTCAGGAATCTAAATTCCTGTCCTCGATACCCTAAAACGACCCATCCCATTAGAGTTCTGAGCAAAAATTCTGCACAAATGCAAAAGTAGATGTTGATTGGAACATACTGTGCAGTTGTGTGCTTCACTTCACCCAATGAAAGAGAATCTAAACTGTCTTGGATATATTTTACGGTAAGGTACATAAGCAATTTCCCAGCAGAGGAGGTCAGCTCGGGAAATTTGGATATGGACAATAAAAGCCTAAGACAACACTGATTAAGATTCACACATCAAAGGCTGAACATGTTTTCTTGAGAACTATTTCCCTATGTTGAAGGAAATATCTGAACAGCTTCTCCTGAATATGGCCACCACCTTCAGTTCCTCAGCCAGTTGGCTTTACCCCAGCTTGGGCCATTTGATGTTGCTAGCCTTTTATCTCCTGCCAGAGTAAGTCACAAATGAACAGAAGGAATGATTGGGTCAGCATAACTGTGTCACATTGTTCATTCCAGGGGCAAAGATACACCTTTTTGTGAAGGGTGCCAGCAGTCAGGCAACAATCTGACACTGAGTTATTGGTTTATGTGGTTTCCTTTTCAGCCAATTGGAGCAAAGAGATAGTTGGTTAGGAGTTGTATCTTGAAATTTGAACAGCAATAGAAATGGTGATAAATGATAACCCTCAAGTTAATTTAATCAACTCTTTGAATCTAGTTTTACTAGAGAATCCGTATGTCTATGGAGATTCTCAATCATCCAGGTCATGGTTGTCCCAAAGGTGCATCCTGATATATATATATATATATATGGTTTTACCTTTTGTTTTTTAATGTTTTAATCAGTTTGGTTTTACAGTTTTAATGTGATTTTATACGTCTTTTTGAGTCTTTGATTGAGAGCCATTTTAGATAGATAGATAGATAGATAGATAGATAGATAGATAGATAGATAGATAGATAGATAGATAGATAGATAGATAGATAGATAGATAGATAGATAGATAGATAGATAGGTGATAAAGGTAAAATGTGATTTAAAGTTAAATGTGTTTCACAAGTGGCTTGTTTTGATTCAAATGTCTCTAAACCACTATGCACTATGCATTATCTCTCCCTCAGCAATGTTGACAAAATAATAATAATGCCAAATCTAGTCTACACATCTGGCTGACCGTGAGACCAACCATATTAATAATGAAGTATTGATCGGATGCCCTTTTTATGATTTCATCACATATGCTGAATGTGTGAAGGAGCCATCATAAAGGGTTCTTTTTTTTTTTTTTTGCATGTCAAAGGTACTGAATTCTAGTCTGAGAGGATCAACATATTCGCCAAAGCACCAGAGAGGGCAGGGCAAGAAACAATGGATGGAAACTAAAGGAGAGAAGCAACCTGGAATTAAGGAGAAACTTCCTAACAGTGAGGACAATTAACCAGTGGAACAGCTGGCCTGCAGAACATGTGGATGCATCACTGGAGGTTTTTAAGAAGAGGTAGACAGTCACTTGTCTGAAATGGTATAGGGTCTCCTGCTTGAGCAGGGGGTTGGACTAGAAGACCTCCAAGGTCCCTTCCAACTCTATTCTGATTCTGATTTTACAAACCTATCTGGGTAGGATAATTAGATTTTCTGGAGTGAACATTGAAATATTCACTAAAGGTATTTGTAAGCTTTTCATTTTGGCATATACAGTATATTCCCTTGAGTGTCCTAAGTGGGGCAATTTAATTTGAATTTAGATCTGCAGAGGTTTATATCACTTTTGAAATATAATTTTTATGTTTCTCAGTAAAGTGTACAGATCTAGTTTATCAGATCTATTATTTTCATACTTTCAAGACTTTTAAGATATGGGCAGTAGACATCAAATAAAACCGAAGCAAAAAAACTGAGGTTAGGACAATGGTGTAAACACTTTTTTTTTAAAAAAAAAGTTCCTTTTGTTTTACATGTAGAATAAGAAATACATTCAAAGAAAAGAAACAGTACATATAAAGAAGGAAAAAGAAGGGAAATTGTAAAAAAAAGAGATAAAGAAAAAAGTAAATTAAAAAAAGAACAGAAAATATTGTGTAGTGGCTTCAGTAGGCAAGGAGCAGACCAGCATAGTTACAACATTATTTATTGACTCAAACTAGAACTGGACAACTGAGGCAATTGCCTGTAATTTATACTCTGAGCCCACAGGGCCTTAACCAATCACAATACTTGAAAAACCCGCCCAAATATGAATGTTCAAAGTTTCCCTCCAAAACAGTTGGAGTTAACAGTCAGGGTCATCTAAAGGTTATTTTCATTTTAGCTTCACAAGCAGTTGGAGTTAAATTAGTTTCACTTTAGCAGGGATTAACACAACTTTATATGTATTCAATACATAACAGAAAACATGAAAAAAATATAAATACAGAATTGACTTCCAATCTTGCTCTGAGAAATTATACATACAATTCTAATAAGATCTCTCTCTCTCTCTCTCTCTCTCTCTCTCTCTCTCTCTCTCTCTCTCTCTCTCTCTGTGATTAAATCATAATTCTGTTCTTTCTATAACCTATTCTTTCTAATCACTAAAACATTAAGTCATAAAATCATTTTCTTTTCTTTTTTTTTACGCAAAAAGTCCATCAGGGATTTTCAACCATTGATGAATGTCAGTAACGACCTTTCTCTAATCAAAGAAGTCACTCTGGCCATCTCAGCAAGTTCTGTCAATTTCACCGACCTTCTTCCTCCACGGTGGGTATAAAGATGATCCAGTTGTCATCTTTATGACGGTCGTAAGTGTGAAAAATCGCCACAAGTCAACTTTTTTCAGTGCTGTTGTAACTCTGATAGGTCACTAAATGAACTGTTGTAAGCCGAGGACTATCTGTAATCAGAACATTCCAATCTGCTTTTAAATGTACAATCAATTTTCTGATATTGTAATATTTGCTCTTCCTGTTCCTAAATATTTGGTGTTGCTGCATTTCGTACTTTCTCTCATTATTTTTTCTTTTGCAGGCTTCTTCGCCAGTCTCAAAAGAAGGATAAAATATTTCCAAAAGAAATGAACAAGAGCTCATTCAAATTTCCACCCCTTTTCCCAATCCCCAGTTCACTAATGACATCAAGGCAAACCATGTTTCCTTATCCTTTATTTTAACAGTAACAATAACAATAAAGTTGAAAGGAACCTTGGAGGACATCTAGTCCAACCCCCTGCTCAGGCAGGAAACCCTATACCATTTCAGACAAATGGCTGTCCAGTCTCTTCTTTAAAACTTCCAGTATTGAAGCATCCACAGCTCTGGAGGCAAGTTGCTCCACTGGTTAATTGTTCTAAGTGTCAGGAAATTTCTCCTTAGTTCTAGGTTGCTTCTTTCCTTGATTATTTTCCATCCGTTGTTTCTTATCCTGCCTTCAACTGCTTTGGAGAATAGCTTGACCCCCTCTTCTTTGTGGCAACCCCTCGCATCTAACTCCCCATTGCAGTATCTAAATAACAATAACCTGCCTTAAATCAGCTAGGGGCAAAGTTTACTGAGTTCCTATCAAAGAGAAACTCATGAAATGCAGTATTGCTGGTTCGAGCATGATTTGTTTTCTTTAGTGGGGGCCTTTAAAAAGACTAATAGTAAATGGGACAAAAAGGAAACACATCATCGTCTCTCGCACACACAGGCTGGCTCAAAAATGCCATTGCTGGTGGTTTGAAATGTTTCCTTTGCAATCATAAAATCTTTTCCTTAATATATTTGATCTAGTGGCTAGAAAATGGGAGGCCATGAATTCAAATCCCACCTTAGGCATGAAAGGCATCACTAGCAGACTGTGAGTTCTACTCCCACCTTAGACATGAAAGTCAGCTAGTTGACTTTGGGGCAATCACCAGGAGACTGTGACTTGTCAAGGAAATGATTTAAAAGCTAACCAGCTGATGTAATGTAATGTAAGATGTAATGAGGGGAATGACTCAGCAGGGTCTGTGTCTCTTTAAGAGCAAGCAGGGTCTGTATCTCTTTAAGAGCTTTGTATAAAAGGGAAGGCTCTGCAGATGTGTGCTCTCTCTTCTGTATTCCTGTTGTAACTGTGGTGTATTGGATCCTGCTGTATTAGCAAGTTATGTATATTGTTCCTGGTGTATGATATTGTAGATCAAGGGTGTCAAACTGCCAGCCCACGGGCCGGATGCGTCATGCCAAAACTGCGCCCACCCCAGCTCAGGCAATGGGGAAAAAGTCGCAATAGGTTGTGACACGTCATGTGACGTGGCGAGTTTGACACCCCTGTTGTAGATAGTGTAAGATAAACCACCATTTAATATAGACCACTGTTTACTGTGTCCTACCTTAGCCATGGAAGCTGGTTAGTTGACATTGGGCCAATCACCAGGAGATGGTGAGTTCTAGTCCCATGTTAGGCATGAAAGTCACCTGGGTGACTTTGGGTCAATCACCAGGAGACTGTGAGTTCTAGTCCAGTGGTGGTGAACCTATGGCACGGGTGCCAGAGGTGGCACTCAGGGCCCTCTCTGTGGGCACGCGCGCCGTTGCTCCAGTCCTAGGCCTTCAGCTGGGTTTTATAAAACCATTTCGCTTTAGGCCTCCGCCGCCGTGTGCAAAAAAAAAAAAAAAGGTTCAATCAGTCAATTTCAACTTCTCGCGGGGAAAAAAAAAGATCTTGCAAAGTTGGAATTGATTGATTGAACTTTTTAGTCCCACCCAGTCTGCCGTTACCACTGCAGCCACGCCCACCCAATGGGCCACACCCAGCCAATGGGGCACGCCCACCCGGCACTCGACGATGCATAAGTGGGTTTTGGGTTGCAGTTTGGGCACTCAGTCTCTAAAAAGTTTGCCATCACTG
>NW_015386390.1:494567-532862 GCF_001527695.2 Protobothrops mucrosquamatus
AGTTTGGCATCAGATCACAGCATCCAGACACCAGTGTACGATTTTGTCCTATTTTTCACACCCACAATGTCAGCGGTTAGAGGTTTCTTTCCATAGCTGGTGTGAGATGGGATAACCTGAAATACAAGATCCTTTTAATTTCCCTCCTTATTGCTAAGTAAATATTATTCTGCAAGGGAAATGGAAAGACAGAGCTGATGACGTCATATGCTAAGTTGATGCTGACAACAAATATATCGATCAGTTTCGGTCATTGATATATTGATCATTTTTAAACGTCGTCAGACCCAAGAAGGAAACGTGTACAATCTCAGAGACTGTGGTCAAGTCATTTACAATATAGAACCTTGCTGTAGGCCAATCCTTAGATCTGAGTGTAGCGGAAAAAGTCCTTCAAATAGCATATTTGCCTCCAATGTTGGCATCAAAGATAGAAACCCTCTCCAAGATTATCCATCAAAACTTGGCAAGAGATTGTTAACTGGCTTCTACTTGCTGTGGCTAATCATGGAAACAGCAGAGCTTGGAAAGGCCACTAGAAGTTTGCGATGGTTATGAATGGTGCTGTTAACCATAAATTGTTGTGATACAGAGAACAAAGTATATGAGCACTAAAATGAGGGACATTTTTCTACGTCTTTGTGAGAACAATGACACCACTGTAACATATGAATTACAGAGAGGACAGACATGGGGAATCCACTGTCTTCCAGATGTTTTGAGTGGCAGTTTCCACAGTATATGGTAAGTTAACCACCAGTGATGGGACTCAGAGCTGGTTAAAGCATTTTATTTAGTCAGTGAATGACAATGGGAGCATTTTTGAAATATTCTTCCACAAATTCCTCTCTTGTGCCAATTGTGCCTTTTCCTGGCTTCAGAGGCCTTGCTTACAGTTGCTCAAGCCAGAGTTACCCCTTGTCTAGATTGGTATAGTGTATCGTACATGGGGCTGGCCTTGAAGACACGTGGAAACTGCAGCTAGTTCAGAATGCAGCAGTAGGAGTAATTATATAGCTTGGTATGCCCACGTGACACCACAACTGCATGGACTGGATTGATTGATTATCAGTAGAATTCTAGGTACAATTCAAAGTGCTGGTGGTCATCTATACCCATAAGACCTGGTTATTTTCAAGGACATCTTTTTCTAATTATCTCTGCCTATCTGATAAGGTCATGATCCAGGTTCCATCAATTAAGCAGTATCATTTTATGGGAGTTATGCCTTCCCTGTTGCCACATGTACCACATAGAGTAGCATCACTCATGCCTGAAGACCTGGTTCTTCACCCAACACTGAGCCAAGATAGTATGTGATTCCATTTTAATATATAGGATGGGATTTGCCCCTGACATTATTTTTAATTGAATTTTATTTATTTTTTCATATATTTATATCCCACCTTTATTATTTTTATAAAGAACTCATAGTGGCCAACATATCTAATACTCCTTCTTCCTTCTATTTTCCGCACAGCAAGTCCCAAAGATGTTTTGCTTCTCATCCAAGAAGCTTCTTCAGCTCTGAATGGATGGTGGGGAATGGAAGGATTCTTCCAGCGGTGGGATTCAGCCAGTTCGCATACTTCAGCAGAACCGGTAACTAATTTTTTGTTGCCCAGGCCCAGAATGGACTTCCGGAAGCGGCATCCACACAGAGAACTGGTTGTTCACATATTGGAATCCATCTAGTCAGAGCTGAAGAAGTTTCTTGGAAACATCTTCCAAGAAAAACAAGAAAGTCCAGTAGCTTCTTGAAAAAGCACCTTTGGGACAACCATGACTTGGATGACTGAGAATCTCCATAGACATTTCCCCACAACAGGTGAAATGAGGTGAGCTGGGCTGAGAGAGTGATTGGCCCAAAGTCACCCAGTCACCTTTCCTACTTAAGGTGGGACTAGAACTCACAGTCTCCTGGTTTCTAGCCTGGAGAATAGCCATCTAGAGTTCCATGACATTAGGCAGCCCTGGGAAGGGATTGTGAATTCTAGTTCCAACTTGAATGACTGCCCAAATGATTGAATAAGTGAAGATCACTCAATGCCTCACTCCCATGGGCATTGTAAATCGATGAAAAGTCTACGTGAGGAATGAGAAATGAAAGGGAGGTTGTCTGTGAAAGCTGACCCAAGCACTTCTGAAGGCGATGGCTCATTTAGATCCATTTCAAATTGGTTTCTACTCTGATTTGATACCGCACTAATGACTTGAGTCACCCTTTAAGGAAGTGATGGCTTGCCAAGTGATGGTCGTGTGAAAAATGGTCCTCAGTCACTTTTTCCAGTGCCGTTCAGTGCTGTTGAACATTCACTAAATGAACGTACGTCGAGGACTACCAGGAGGAGGAGGAGGAGGAGGAGGAGGAGGAGGAGGAGGGTGATATATTGATAGAGTCTGTATCTTATACAAGTCTGCTTTGTATAGAAGAAAGCAATCTGGTGCAATTGGATTGAGATGGCAGCCATAGAAATGAATGAATGGAGGAAGAAAGGAAGGAAGGAAGGAAGGAAGGAAGGAAGGAAGGAAGGAAGGAAGGAAGGAAGGAAGGGAGGGAGGGAGGGAGGGAGGGAGGGAGGAGGCCCTTTCAGGAACATACGAAGATGCTACATCTTGAATGAAAGCACTGATGGTCTAACCCAATGCTATGCGTACTGATTTTCCATGACTCTTCAAGACTTCAGACAGGGATTATTTCTGGTCCTCCAATAGTGAATCTTGGGATGAAACGTGTGGCCAGGTGTATGCAAATTGTAGGCAAAAACATCTGGAAGGGAATCAAGTTGTTTTGCCCTTAGAGCCTTAAAGATCAGATCATTCCATTTCTATATTCCACTATTTACTTCTTTTGGAAGAATCTTAGACTTGAATGGAAGACGTGATTTTATATGCTGAAACCGTTAGCCTGGTTATAACGGTTGGATTGAACCACGATCAAGTCCTACCTTGTGAGCCTACCAGAAATGGAATCCTTGTCGCATTTGGAGAAGAAAAGTTCCCACTTGAGAGGGAGGAAACAGAAAGCGAAGGGTGTTAAATTGATTTAACTCGGCATCCTGAAATTTCATGCAGAAATACGTGTGACATTTAATGCAAATTAAGCGGAGGAGCCCGTTTACCTATTCGCAATTTATTTGCTGAGGAGCATAAATTTCAGCTCGCTACAAAACTCTCGCCTGATATTTGTGCCTGCCTGTTCTGAACAGGCTTCACTGTCACTCATTCTGTCTTCTAAACAATCGGGGGCTTGCTTGTTTTTTTTACTTTGACAGACATCGAAGGCAAATCTTCAGGAAGTGGCTAAAAGGGCAATGCAAAGTCAAACCATCATCTGCAACTCTCCCTACAGTTATATTTCACCAACTCCTGTTGCATATTAGCCAAAGGAAGCTGCAAAGTGCTTTTACTATTCAGGCAGGCCTCGACTTATAACCTGTGAGGCAATACAGTCAGCTGGCAATTCAAACCGCCCTTTAATTGCTCCAAATTTTCCCCAAATGCTCCCACGTTTCTGGCAAGCCTCAAAACAAAGAAAGACACACACACCTTCAGCCGTTTCTGGCTGCAAGTAGTTTCACACACAGTCTGATTAGGAGAGGATTTTACTCAAGGCCACGGAGATAACAAGGAATGACACATACATCCAAAATCTAAGGAGTCTGTGGAAATACAAGCTTGCCTGAGCAGTTTCAGAAGAGAAGCCAAAATACAATCCGAGGTCTTTGAACATCCAAGCAATGTTGTAAGTCAGTCCAATGGTCAGAGTTTCCGGGTTTCCAAACAGAAGTCACAGAACAAGAGATCAGCAACAACACATACAAAAGTCCAAGGAATCAGTGTTTGTTCCTGACAAATGCCTCTCCCCACAGCATCTCCTTAAATCTCAGTCTCCAGGTGTGCCTTGTGGAGAGGGGCGGGACGCTCTCCTCCCGAGTAGTTGAGCCTGCCTGCGTTGTTCCCTCCTTCTCTCCACTCTCCGTGCTCTAGGATCAGGAGGGGGTGGCCCTTGCTTATTGCCTGAATTCTATCTCTCATGTTCATCCTGTCCAAATCCTGAAAGGCCCTGGCCTGCCTCGGCCTGCTCTTCCCCACATTCCTCTGAAGCTACAGACACCTCTCCCTCGGCCTCCATAGGGTCCCATTCCAGCTCATTTTCCTCAGCAGATTCAGGCATGACATAACCATTCACTTAGCAACTGTTCAAAGTTACATCAGAAGTGAAAAAGTGACTTATGACCGTTTTTCACACTTATGACCATTGCAGCATCCCATGGTCACATGATCAGAATTTGAATGCTTGGAAACTTGTTCATATTTAGGACGGTCGCGGTATCCTGGGGTCATGTGATCCCCTTTTGCGGCCTTCTGACAAGCAAAGTCAATGGGGGAAGCCAGAATTCATTTAACAACTGTGTTCCCTATTTAACAATTGCAGCAATTCACTTAACGAGTGTGGCAGGAAAGGTCATAAAATGGGGCAAAACTCACCTAACAGCTGTCCTGCTTAGCAGCAGAAATTTTGGGCTCAGTTGTGGTCGTAAATTGAGGACTACCTGTAATGCACTAAAGCAGGCACTGAGGTTCATGTTCATAAAATTGTTGTCCTTCTAAATACTCAAAGCAGAACCAGGGTATCTTCTGTCGAATACTCTCTCTGCTATTTGACAGAGTAGCATATTCAACCAGAATGTTTCCAGGTTCAAAACACCTTCATGGATTGGGGCCAGGTTATAATCTGTCCAGTTATGTTTTCCTATCCCATTAGATCCACCAGGATCATGTTAAATCTTCCTTCTCCTCTTCGCTACTAAGAAAATATTATTCTGCTTTGGACAATAGATTGACCCCATCTCCTTTGTGGCAGCCTCTCAAATTTTAGAACACTGCTATTTGAGGGGCTGTCACAAAAAAGAGGGGGGTCAACCTATTCTCCAAAGCACCCGAAGGCAAGACAAGAAGCAACGGATGGAAACTAATCAACTACACAACTCTTCTTTCCTCCTCTGACTAATATGCTTCTATCAAGTGTCCGGTGTTGTTGGACACTATGAAAAGTACAGACACAGACTCCAAATTTAACCCTTCCCCATGAGAACTGAAGGAGGGAGGGACAAGAACCATTGAATTTTGAAGCAAAGATGAGTTTTAGGTGTTTGTAGGACATCAACATACAAAAACCAAGGGAATGGATTTTGCCAGCACTCCCATAAAGGGACTCTGCACATAGCGAGTGCACTAATGGAAACAATTTGAGTGTGTTTTAAGCCTAGAGACTGACAACAGCAACAATAACAACAGTAATTGGCAGCAAGCAACATTAAAAGCACCCCCAACATGAAATGTGTTTGAAATGAGAGCCAATTTGGTCTAGTGGGTAAGGCACCAGGCTAGAAAAAATATATATTTATAAAAAAAACAAGAGTCTAGGAGTTCAAGTCCTGCCTTAGCCATAAAAGCCAGCTGGATGATTTTGGACCAATCACCAGGAGACAGTGAGTTCTAGTCCCGCCTTAGGCATGAGAAGCGGATGTGACTTTGGACCAATTGCCAGGAGACTGTGAGTTCTAGTACCGCCTTAGGCATGAGAACAGGATGTGACTTCGGACGAATCGCCAGGAGGCTGTGAGTTGTAGTCCTGCCTTAGGCATGAGAACAGGATGTGACTTCGGACCAATTGCCAGGAGGCTGTTAGTTCTAGTCCCACCTTAGGCATGAGAACCGGATGTGACTTCGGACCAATCGCCAGGAGACAGTGAGTTCTAGTCCCGCCTTAGGCATGAGAACTGGATGTGACTTCGGACCAATCGCCAGGAGGCTGTTAGTTCTAGTCCCACCTTAGGCATGAGAACCGGATGTGACTTCGGACCAATCGCCAGGAGACAGTGAGTTCTAGTCCTGCCTTAGGCATGAAAGCCAACTGGGTGACTTTGGGGCAGTCCACCTCTCTCAGCCCAAGAGAAAATAGGAGGAGGAGGAAAGTGCATTGATATGTTTGCTGGTGTGGGAAGTCACCCCCCCCCGAGAAGGAAATATTAAAAGGGCAGAATATATTTCCTTAAAGGATTTTAAAAGCAGAAACCAACCCTGCCCCCAAGTCTCTCTGTCCCAAGCAGAAACCAAGTCTGCAGAATTACAGATGTGTTAATCTTGTCAGAAAGACTGGAGTCAGGAAACTGGGATTAGGAAGAAAGTTCCCTAGAGTCAACACCAAAAATCTCAGAGTCATCAGCCACAGCCCCAGGGAAGCAGGATATGACCCTTGGGACATAATAGGATTAACCCACCACCATCAGAATACCAGAAAGACACACTCAGACTCAGGTCAAAGTTCATGCCACAGGAAACAACTCCAAACAAAAGCCTCCAGATGGTATAAAAACCCACTCCCTACATGTGCTCACCCCTTTTTCTTCCAGAGCCATCTTCCTGTCTGGCTCTCCTCTTCAATAAACTGCAACCTTCTTCCTAAAGCAGTCTCCATGTTGTTTATCCCCGGCTTGGACTGAACCATGATGAAGGCTTTTCCTTCAACACTGCCTTGAGTCATTAGTAAAAATAATAAAGGTGAGATAGAAATAAAAAATAAAACGATTCATGCTTGACCTCAGCGGATGAAAAGGACCACTCTATTGAGAAGAGCAAGGCTCTTAATAATATCCTCCCCTCCCCATATACTCTCTTTAGCCCTCCCCCCCCCCACATTGCCTGGATGTTCAAGTCATCTGTTGGAACATCTGTGTTTATTTTGCATGACAAAGTTGCTCCTTAGCTTTGACAAAGCCCGGGTCGATTTGGGAGTTGTTGGTTTGCAGCTCTTCCACCAGTTTCTGCAAACGCTCCTGCGGCTGGCCCTTTCGTTCTCAATATAATGCATATTACATGATCCCCATCCATATTTAATGACAAGCGTGCAATAGTTTTTTAATCTTTATAGCTTTAATGTGAGCAAGTGGTTTTAATAATTGGCGCTGCCGTGGTGGCCTCTTCCCAGAAATCCTCGGCAAAAACTGCTGTGTTTTCCAAAGCCCATTCATTGTGCAGGAGGTGGGGGGGTTGTAAATACACACATACACACATATTAGGTTACTAATAGAGTTGGCAGCCTTGTGTGTTGCTCTTTGAAGATGCCAGCAATAATCAAAGATAGATGTGTGCAGAGTTCCCAACAAAGTTTGCTGAAGTGATAAAAACAAGCTTCCAGCTCAGAAAAAGAGAGCAAAGGAAGGAAGGAAGGAAGGAAGGAAGGAAGGAAGGAAGGAAGGAAGGAAGGAAGGAAGGAAGGAAGGAAGGAAGGAAGGAAGGAAGGAAGGAAGGATAAGTTGTAAAATTCTACTGGTCCATCAAGGCTTGAAGCATCTACTTGTAAGCTGAAATCTGAAACATCCAGAAAAGTATGTTTTCTCTGGCCCAGAAGTGGTCACAAAGGCATAAATAGATGTAATCTTTATGCAGGCAGTGCCAAGCAGCCTCTGAGATGGGACTTTATTATCTTTGCCTTGGCGGAAAGCCATTAAAGGGATCAAAAGTTGCATTTGGGGAAAAAAAGAAGAGATGTTTGGTGACTCTGCAATGAGGTACTTGAAAAAAGTTTGCAGTATTTCTATACGGTTCTCCTTTGAGACTAAAATCTCTTCAGTAATTACCGGTAGTAGAGTTGTGGAATGGAAAACTTTCCACAAAATTCTATTGCTTTTTAGTTCTGCAGGAAATGTCCGATCCTTTTCTTTCTTTCTTTCTTTCTTTCTTTCTTTCTTTCTTTCTTTCTTTCTTTCTTTCTTTCTTTCTTTCTTTTTTTCTTTCTTTCTTCCTTCCTTCCTTCCTTCCTTCCTTCCTTCCTTCCTTTCTTTCTCCTTCCCTCTCTGCATCCAGTTTTGGTCACCACGATGTAAAAAAGATGCTGAGACTCTAGAAAGAGTACATAGAAGAGCAACAAGGATGATTAGGGGACTGGAGGCTAAAGCATATAAGGAACGGCTGCTGGAATTGGGTAGGTCTAGTTTAATGAAGAGAAGGACGAGGGGGGACATGATAGCAGTGTTCCAATATCTCAGGGGTGGCCCCAAAGAAGAGAGAGTCAAGCTATTCTCCAAAGCACCTGAAGGCAGGACAAGAAGCAACGGATGGAAACTAACCAAAGAGAGAAGCAACCTAGAACTAAGGAGAAACTTCCTGATAGAACAATTAACCAGTGGAACAACCTGCCTCCAGAAGCGGTGAACGCGCCAACACTGGAAGTTTTTAAGAAGAGACTGGACAGCCATTTGTCCAAAATGGTATAGGGTTTCCTGCCTGAGCAGGGGGTTGGACTAGATGACCTCCAAGGTCCCTTCCAACTTTATCATTATTATTATTATTAGAGATGGGCAATTCAAAAATGTGAAAAGGAAGGAAGGAAGGAAGGAAGGAAAGAAAGAAAGAAAGAAAGAAAGAAGGAAGGAAGGAAGGAAGGAAGGAAGGAAGGAAGGAAGGAAGGAAGGAAGAAAGAAGAAAGAAAGAAAGAAAGAAAGAAAGAAAGAAAGAAAGAAAGAAAGAAAGAAAGAAAGAAAAAGAGGAAAAGAATTGATGCTTTCGAATTGTGGTGCTGGAGCATCCCTTGGGCTGCAAGGAGATCCAATCAGTCAATCCTAAAGGAAATCAACCCAGACTGACCTTTGGAAAGACAGATCCTGAAGCTGAGGCTCAAATGCTTTGGCCACCAAATGAGGCCTCCTTGGAAAAGACTCCGATACTGGGAAAGATGGAAGTCAAAAGGAGAAAGGAACGACAGAGGAGGAGATGGTTAGATAAGGTCATTGACGCAATGAACATGGATTTGGGCAAACTCCAGGAGACAGTGGAGGACAGGAGGGGCCTGGCGTGCTGTGCTCCATGGGGATCACAGAGAATCAGACACGACAGTGACTGAACAACAACAATCTCAAGCTATCTTAGAGGGCTTCTATTGCATATGGAAAATTACAAGAAGAAGGGCTCTGAACACAACCTTATGTCTTGCATGAAAAGTGGGAGATAAATCTAATAACATCAATCTACAAATGAAAAGAAATAAAATTCATGGGCAGGAATGACATTGCTTCTAATACAGATAGTCCTCAACTTACAAACATCCATTTAGTGATAATAATAATAACAATAATAAAGTTGGAAGGGACCTTGGAGGTCATCTAGTCCAACCCCCTGGTCAGGCAGGAAACCTATACCATTTCAGACAAATGGCTGTCCAGTCTCTTCTTAAAAGCTTCTAGTGTTGGAGCATTCACCACTTCTGGAGGCAGGTGGTTCCATTGGTTAATTGTTCTAACAGTCAGGAAGTTTCTCCTTAGTTCTAGGTTGCTTCTCTCCTTGATGAGTTTCCATCCGTTGCTTCTTGTCCTGCCTTCAGGTGCTTTGGAGAAGAGTTTGACTCCCTCTTCTTTGGGGCAGCCTCTGAGATACTGGACCACTGCTATCATGTCCCCCCTTGTCCTTCTCTTCGTTAAACTAGACATACCCAATTCCAGGAACCGTTCCTTATATGTTTTAGCCTCCAGTCCCCTGATCATCTTTGTTGCTCTTTTCTGCACTCTTTCTAGAGTTTCAACATCTTTTTTACATTGTGGTGACCCTTTGAAGTTACAAGGGCACTGAAAAAAAATAACTCATGACCGTTTTTCACACAACCGTTGCAGCATCCCTGTGGTCACGTGGTCAAAAGTCAGATGCTTGGCAACTGATTCACATGGTGGCAGTGTCCCTTTGGTGACCTTCTGACAAGCAAAGTCAACGGGGAGAAGCCGGATTCACTTAACAACTACATCACTTTCACAACAACTGCAGTGAATCCCTTAACATCTGTAGCAAGAAAGGTCGTAAGTGAGGCAAAACTCACTTAACAACTGTCTCACTTTGCAACTGAAATGCCGGTTCCATTGTGGTCATAAGTCACGAACTAACTGCATTTGTAAGTCATTCTGGGAACGTTTTGGGACGCGAAGAACAAAAATGGTTCATACCAATAAATAGATTTAAGTGTTTTATCTCAAAACATGGTACAGGTTTTGTCAGTCTAGTCCAGGGGTAGGCAACCTTGGCTCTTTTATGACTGGTGGACTTCAACTCCCAGAATTCCTGAGCCAGCCACACTGAGGGGAAAGGGAGAGGTTTCCAAGCTTCAGGAATTCTGGGAGTTGAAGTCCATGAGTCATAAAAGAGCCAAGGTTGCCTACCCCTGGTCTAGGTTGACACTTTATTTTTAATGAGAATGTGTCTGGATTAACCATAAATGAGCGCTCTAAAATATTTGGAGGCTGTCCTGGTTGTTTTGCAAACTATAGACGTGTTAACGATCTTATTTTATATGGAGGGGATAGTTGGTAGATTTTGAGATAATTAGTAATGACATTTTGTAAAGCAACATACAGGTAATTTCATTTCCTATCAACTTTGCTTTTTTCCTTGCCCCAATCAATTTCATATACAGTATGACAGCCCCTCCATCTAATGGGGAGAAATGAAAGGTTAACTAAAACATAACCAGTCTTCTGACAAATCAGTATAATGGCATATTCCTTCTCACTAAGAAGGAATTAAGCTAAAGTATTTATTTCACTTTGCTATCGATAATAAACCATATTCCCTACCTTAAGGAATTGTATGGGCTTGCAAGCCTTTCTAAGCCTTTATTATTCAGAAATCAAATACTTCCATGGACCTATGATTGAGTTACATATTTATTTGTTTATTTACTATTGCTTTGATTTATCTTTATTTATTTATGCTGATAGCCATTACATTTATATTACATGCTGCATTTCCAAGATTCCAGGCAACTTCCAATTAACAGCATAAAATTAGATTGGCCAAAGATGGTAATAAAATTCATTCACTCACCATAAAGGATCATTTGCACAAGAATATCTGCTAGATATTGTCAGCAGTCAGGCATCAAAATATTCAGGTATAACAGAACAGAATAACAGAGTTGGAAGGGCCTTTGGAGGTCTTCTAATCCAACTTCCTACTTAAGCAGGAAACCCTACACCATTTCGGACAAATGGTTATCCAATATCTTCTTAAAATCTTCCAGTGATGGAGCACCCACAACTTCTGAAGGCAAGCCCTTCCATTGATTAGTTGTTCTGTCAGAAAAATTCTCCTTATTTCTAGATTGAATCTCTTCTTCCTTAGTTTCCATCCATTGCTTCTTGTCCTGCCTTCAGGTGCTAATCTCCAAATCTCTGTAAGTTTCTTGGAAAAACTCTATTTTCATGGTTGTCCAAAAATATCTGGAGATAGACCATTCCAGAGGTGGGAGGCCATCATTGTTGGACATAAATCAAAGCATGCATGCTGAACAAAACAGGTATAAGACTGTCATCTATCAAAATAAATAATTAAAGCCTTGGGAGATCAGAAGGGAAAAAAATCAACCAGATTTCTCTCTGTGTTCCCCTCCCCCTCTTTAAAGGAAACAAACTGTAATGTGCAATTGGGAGGGGGAAAGTAATGGAGAGGCGATTATCATACCATAAGGAAGTTTTGAACAGACAATCTATTCCACCCAAAATGTGACAACTTCTCAAAAAAAGAGAAGCCGACGTAGTGGAGACTGCCTCAGGTAAAAAGAGATCCTTTTGATGGTGCATATTGCTTTCAGTCTCTCGCTCCTGGCAATTTCCCAACAATCTTAAACCTTCTTCTTTTTATCCCTTGGGTGATGTTTTACTATTATAGTCCTCTTATGCCATTCTCAATATGTCTGATATATGCTGAACTTCATCTATAGCATGGCTGACACAGTTGTTTGCTAAAAACTCAATACTCGTTGCTTTCTTTCTTTTCCTCTTTCTTCTGTGTCTAAAAAAATTAACTCCGGAAAAGCCTGGGGTATTGAGACATAAAATAAGCTGTGATAAATTATGCCTATTTAGTGTTGACTTTTACGGGAGCAGCATAGTGGCCTAGCGGTGAAGACGCTCGCCTCCCACTCGGAAGGTTGAGAGTTCAATCCTAGAGAGTGGCAGATGTTTCTCTATCAAGGCGCAAAAAGAAAATATCTACTGCAAACTCCATGTGGGCGTCAGGAAGGGAATCCGGTCAGCAAACATTCAGCTCCATCCAGTCGCCCTGACTCTTTCCCAAATTAAGGGATTACAGGGTTGTCCTGCCCACGCAGATAGGATGGTTGACTTTCCACGTGGAGCAAGCAGAAGTTTACTCAATGAATAGATCAAGAAAGATTACTTTATTTCACAGGTATCCTCAATCAATAACTCACGGTTACAGCAGAGGTTCGTCCGGAATGCAATCGTAACCTGGATCCATTTCATAGGTAAAAGGTTAATGGATTTCTCCATCCTGCGTACAAGTCACATGTTTTGGCACAGAGCTTCCAGCCATGCGGCTGGAACCCATGCAGAGAGATGATACAAAGGCACAAAGGCACGTAACAGGATGTCCTGCAATAACTTTTAACTCCTCCCACTGACTAGATAAAGTATAGGATTAACTGACTGAACTACATTACCCATAAGCCATCTCTTAAGGAAACAGCGTTTAACCCTTTAAATGCTAAACGTTCTAACATACAGTTCTTAAGCTAACTGGCTGGTCCAGCACAAGGGTCATAAAAAGGGAGTTTTAGTGATGACTTTTATGGGTCTCAACTTGGGAGCCCCCCCAGGACTGAAGATTTAAGACAGAGATTGGCAAGCTAACAAGTCATTGTCAGCTTTCTGTAGAAGAACCCACAGAAGCTAAAGCACTCCAAAATAGGTCAAAATCCTCACGGCATTTTCCATCGGTGCATCACGAGACAGCCGTTCATATACAATGAAAAATCAATACCAAAATGTCCAACATTTTTCACATCCAAATTCCTATGGAAAAAATCTGGGAATGGTCATTTAGTGACCATCTGAAATGACAACAGCACTGAAAAAAGTGACTTACGATGGTTTTTTCACACTTACGACCATTGTAGCATTC
Organism: Protobothrops mucrosquamatus; assembly: GCF_001527695.2. Lineage (NCBI taxonomy): Eukaryota > Metazoa > Chordata > Lepidosauria > Squamata > Viperidae > Protobothrops > Protobothrops mucrosquamatus. The sequence goes on from NW_015386390.1 coordinate 507,537, forward strand.
CCCACGATCACGTGATCAAAATTTGGACGCTTGGCAACTGACTTATATTTATGATGGTTGCAGCGTCCGGGGGGTCATGCGATCCCCTTTTACAACTTTCTGACCAGCAAAGTCAAAGGGGAAGCTGGATTCTCTTAACAACCATGTTACTAACAACTGCAGTGATTCACTTAACAACTGTGGCAAGAAAGGTCATAAAATGGGGCAAAATTCACTTATCAACTGCCTCGCTTAGCGATGGAAAATTTGGGCTCCATTGTGGTTGTAAATCGAGGACCTCCTGTATATGATAATGCTATTTGCTTTTGGGAAAGCATCTTTATACCCAGGAAACAGGAAACCCACATCACTTGCTGGTTTGCTAGCTAGTTAGCTTAATTGTATGCTATCAAGCTGTCAACCCTTAGCAAGCACACAGATAGATTTTTCTCCAGGACAATCTGTATCCAACAGGGCCTTCGTATTTTTCCAATGGATCACCCACTGCTGTTCTAATTGAATCCATCCATCTTTCTGCTGTCTCTTCACTTCTCTTTCCTTCCACTTTCCCCAGCATTATAGACTTCTCCAGAGAGCTAGGTCTTCACATCATGTATAATCTGTGCCTGGTCATTTGTGCCTTGATTGAGAACGCTGGATTGGTTAATTCAGCTAACCCATTTATTCCTTTTCTTGACTTATGTAGGAATTCTTGGGAGTCTTCTCTTAGGCCAAAGTTAATAATAATAATAATAATAATAATAATAATAATAATAATAATAATAATAATAATAATAATAATAATAATAATAATAATAATAATAATAATAATAATAATAGTAAAGTTGGAAGGGACCTTGGAGGTCATCTAGTCCAACCCCTTGCTCAGGCAGGAAACCCTATACCATTTCGGACAAATGGCTGTCCAGTCTCTTCTTGAAAACTTCCAGTGTTGGAGCATTCACCGCTTCTGGAGGCAGGTTGTTCCACTGGTTAATTGTTCTCACTGTCAGGAAGTTTCTCCTTAGTTCTAGGTTGCTTCTCTCCTTGATTTAGTTTCCATCCGTTGCTTCTTGTCCTGCCTTCAGGCGCCTTGGAAAATAGCTTGACTCCCTCTTCTTTGGGGCAGCCCCTTAGATACTGGAACGCTGCTATCATGTGCCCCCTCGTCCTTCTCTTCGTTAAACTAGACATACCCAATTCCAGCAGCCTTTCCTTATATGCTTTAGCCTCCAGTCCCCTAATCATCTTTGTTGCTCTTCTCTGTACTCTTTCTAGAGTCTCAACATCTTTTTTACATCGCGGTCACCAGAACTGGATGCAGTATTCCAAGTGTGGCCTTACCAAGGCATTGTAAAGTGGTATTAACACTTCACGTGACCTTGATTATATCCCTCTGTTAATGCAGCCTAGCACTGTGTTGCCCTTTTTGGCAGCTGCAGCACACGGCTGGTTCAAAAGCATCAGTGTTCCTGCTCCAACTTCTTTGAGGTCCAGCTTCCATTTCCATCCAGTATCAGAGGAACACCGTTTACTGGCAAGATTATCTGAGGTGTGGAAAAAAACAACAACCACATAGCTGATTTAATTTAAGTAATACCATTCCGTATACTTCTTCACAATTTTTTGTTCTTGGAAATTATTTTTGCTTACATAATGTCCATACAGGTAGACTTCCAATTGTAACTGTAATGGAGTTTGCCCATTATAGTCATAAGTCCATGGGTCTCTATAGAGGGAGCAGTACAACAGGATGTGAGCTGTACAGGCAGTCCTCCACTTACAACAGTTTGTTTAGTGACCGTTCAAAGTTACAACGGCACTGAAAAATGTGACTGATGACCATTTTTCACAGTTACGACCTTTGCAGCACCACCACGATCATGTGATCAAAATTCAGATGATTGGCAACTGGGTTCATATTTATGACCATTGCTGTGTCCCAGGATCATGTGATCCCCTACTGCAGGGGTAGGCAACCTTGGCTCTTTTATGACTCGTGGACTTCAACTCCCAGAATTCCTGAGCCAGCCATGCTGAGGGGAAAGGGAGAGTTTCCAAGCTGGGCCATGCTGGCTCAGGAATTCTGGGAGTTGAAGTCCACGACTCATAAAGCGGCCTAGGCCTAGGCCAGAGATAGGTAACCTTGGCTCTTTTATGACTCGTGGACTTCAACTCCCAGAATTCCTGAGCCAGCCATGCTGAGGGGAAAGGGAGAGTTTCCAAGCTGAGCCATGCTGGCTCAGGAATTCTGGGAGTTGAAGTCCACGAGTCATCAAAGAGCCGAGGTTGCCTACCCCTGCCCTATTGCAACCTTCTGACAAAGTCAATGGGGAAGCCAGATTCACTTAACAATGGGGTTACTAATTTATCAACTGCAGTGATTCACTTAACAACTGTGGCAAGAAAAGTCATAAAATGGGGCAAAAACTCAACAAACATCTCACTTAACAGCCGACATGTTGAGCTCAATTGTAGTTTCAATGGCTCCTGGTCCACAGGGCCACAATCACAGCTCATGTGGGGGTTTTGTTTTTGTTTTTTTACATCGGTCCTCCAGAACTGCTGTGGGCAGAGCGTTTCAATGCCCTGATAACTAAGCAGAATAGAAAGGATTAAGTTGGAGGACTGAACTTCTAGCTTGACTAATTTAAATACACACACACACACACACACACACAGAGTGTGAATCATGGTCTCCACATGCCATCTGAGCTTCAATGGTTTGGGACTAGAGGCAACCCAAAGAGATGTGTGGATAAATCGCCAGCGTGCATGGTTATGATGTTGATTCATGAGGTGTTTGGCTCCTGTTTATCTTAAAATAGGCTGTAATTACCACTGGGCCTCTCCATTTGTGTCTTATGTAAGAAATTGGCTCTCGGTGTATTAACAAGCCAGCTGTTAGCACTGCTTTAATATTTCCCTGTCTCCTGCTCCATTAGATGAGGGCCGAAGCTTTAGTACCTGCACAATTTGTTAATTATTAGTAGGCCCTGTGTACAAGGGACCCGCCAATAGGAAAATTCCTCACTTGTGCTCATCAAGATTTATCAGCTGGGATCCTTCGCAGCCACCTTAATGGACGCCAATTAAAACGGAGATGAAAGAGCAAAGTTTAAAAACTTTTTTTTCCCCTTACCCCGAAAGGGGAGAATTGCAAAACATTACATGAGTAGTGCAAACATCGAGGGCCAGTTCCAGAAGAATTCATTTGGGTTGCAAAGGAGACGGGAAGATCATTTTGCTTTCGTTGAAACATTATGCAGAATAATTGAGTCAGCTGGGATCAGCCTGGGAATGTGTGTAGTTAGCTTACCAGAGTTTTATCTCCAGAGACACTTGTTAAGTGAGTTTTGCCCGCTTTTGTTAAATGAGTTGTGCTCCTTTTTTTGCCACCGTTGTGAAGTGAATCACTGCAATTGATAAGTTAGTAACCCGGTTGTTAAGTGAATCTGGCTTCTCCATTGATTTTGCTTGTCAAAAGGTCGCAAAAGGTCATCCCATGAGCTTGGTCAAAAGTATGAGCCAGTTGCCAAGCATCTGAATTTTAATCACATGATCCTAGGGATGCTACAAAGGTCGTAAGTGTCAAAAATGTTCATAAGTGAATTCTTTTCACTGCCTTTGTAACTTTGGTCACTATAGACTGTTGTGACTCCCAGTATTTGCATCTACAATATACTTTGGGAACTATTAGGGAGGCATTAAGTTGGACCAGTTCATGGAGGTTCTGGAGATCTATGGCTATCATCTCTGAGGTCAGAATAACTGCCTCTGAAGGCCATCTTCTAGGAGACTTATGGGCTTCCATGTGCAGTTAGTTGACCACTGCGAGAAAAGATTGATGAAGGACACTCCAAGCAGAACATTACTTATTATAAATAATGGTCTTATGTTCTGACCACATAACGTAAGATTTCGGGAATTATAGTTCAGCACCTGGACGTCCAGAGGTTGTCCCACCTGCATTCAAATCAATATATCATCTTTTCGGTTTCTTATGATTTATCAATTGTTGTTTGTAACTTATCATTAATGATTGTAACTATGCTCATGACCTATGATCTATTACTTGCTATTTATATGTACATTGTGAGTTATGCACGAGAGCAAAGTTCCTTGTGTGTCCGATCACACTTGGCCAGTAAAAATTCTATTCTATTCTATTCTATGCTATGCTATGCTATGCTATGCTATGCTATGCTATGCTATGCTATGCTATGCTATGCTATGCCATGCCATGCTATGCCATGCCATGCCGTGCCATCCCATGCTATCCCATGCCATGCCATGCCATGCCATGCCATGCCATGCCATCCCAGTCTAGTCTAGTCTAGTCTAGTCTAGTCTAGTCTAGTCTAGTCTAGTCTAGTCTAGGTCTAGTCTAATAATTCTTCTCTTCTCTTCTCTTCTCTTCTCTTCTCTTCTCTTCTCTTCTCTTCTCTTCTCTTCTCTTCCATCCCATCCCATCCCATCCCATCCCAGTCCCAGTCTAGTCTAGTCTAGTCTAGTCTAGTCTAGTCTAGTCTAGTCTAGTCTAGTCTAGGTCTAGTCTAATAATTCTTCTCTTCTCTTCTCTTCTCTTCTCTTCTCTTCTCTTCTCTTCTCTATCCTATCCTATCCTATCCTATCCTTATTCTAAACAAGAGAATGTGCAAGCTTTCTCCAATCAACTAGTTAGACAGTAGACCATATTGGGGACTGAGCACAGATTGCAGAGACTAGGCGCTAAGCACCAGGCACCAGGGAAAGTGGGAACAGCTGGAACAAAAAGAGGCTAACTTGGCAGAAGGGGGTGAAACCTAGCTTGAGTAGGAGCTCATCTGGTATGTACAGCTGGAGGCACCACAGTGGAGCACCTTCCATGGGGAAATACAAAGAGATCAAGTGACACCCTGGAGGAATGTTTTACAATGCGAAAATAAATAAACAAACAATTAAACAAGACAGACAGAAAGTCCTGCTAGCAAAGGAAAGCTATAGTACCAAACCTGATAGAGGAATGACAGGAAAGAAACTATGTTCCACCCTTAATAAAAATGCACGAGGTCAATGCAGTTCCCAGCCATAATTTTCACATCTTCAGATCATCTCTGTAGGTCTACTCCTAGGTTTTTCTCTACACATTGTACAAATGAGGACTGGTAGCAGCTGGCTTGGGAAGATAAATTGAGATGAAATGATCTAAAACACTGCCTGGTCATATTGTTTTTGAAAATTTTTAATTTGTAGAGTGTTCAAACTGATTGATTGATTGAGTTTGCATAGCTCCCTGTCTCACTTGCATATAACTCTGGGTGGTGTACACAGTTAAAACAAAGTTAAACAATCCATATAATGCAGGGGTGTCAAACTCAATTTCATTGAGGGCTGCATCAGCATTGCGGTTGTCCTCGGGGGGCCGGGTGGGTGCGGCCAGGGTGGGTGCAGCCTACTAAGTGGGTGTGGATGGAGTGGGTGTGGCCTACTGGATGGGCGTGGCCAGCTCTACATCGTTTGCGTCAAGGGTGCCTGTGGGGGCCTGGGCAGGAGTGGGACAGATCTGAGGGTCTCTGGCAGAAGGGGGTGGGACCGGGGCCAGCGCCAAGGCATGGTCCATTTCTTCATTCCTCACAAAGGGTGACACTTCCCCAGCATGCACCCAGGGGGCGGGGCCGACACAGCAGGGACTGGTTCCTCGCTGTTTCCAGACGGCCTTGTGGAGCTAAGACTGAATGCGTTTCAGCATAGATGGTCACCACAAAATTGTACATTGGCTCCCGGCCGGCCTGGGCCAGGGCCAAGGCAGCGGGGGCCGTCCCCTCACTTTTTCCAGGATGGCTTCGCGGGCCACATGAAACCACTTCGCGGGCCGCATCCGGCCCCCGGGCCTTGTGTTTGACATGTCTGATATAATGTATCCATTCAAGCAGTTAAAAACAGTTAAAACTATGATAAACAAAAAGACAGGGAAGAATGCATGTCAGTTCAGGATAGCAAACATTTTTTTCTAAGTTACCACTAACTAAATCTGGGTCCTGCCACATATGTCAATTTCATATCTCTATGTTTTTCTATTCCATTTTCCTGTTTGCGTGCACATTTTTTGAAAAATCTACATCAAGGACGTTTTTGTTACCTATTTTCCCATCAAGTAAGTCCTCGACTTACGACCACAATTGAGCCCAAAGTTTATGTTGCTAAGTGAGACATTTGTTGAGTGAGTTTTGCCCCCATTTTCTGACTTTCCTTGCCACAGTTGTCAAGTGAATCACTGCAGTTGTTAGTAGCACGGTTGTTAAGTGAATCTGGATTCCCCGTTGACTTTGCTTGTCAGAAGGTCACAAAAGAGGATCACATGATCCCCCGGACACGCTGCCACCGTTGTAAATATGAGTCAGTTATCAAGTGCCCAAATTTTGATCACGTGATTGTAGGGGTGCTCCAATGGTCATAAATGTGAAAAACAGTCATAAGTCCCTTTTTTCAGTGCTGTTGTAATTTTGAACAGTCACTAAATGAACTGTTATAAGTTGAGGACTACCTGTATGCATTTCTAATGCATTTCTCTCAAAATACAATTGCTTTCGGGCACAAAATACGCTGCCGATCTTCTTTGCTCTGGAAAAATATTGGAAGGTGCAAAATTCAAAGATAACTGTAGTGTTCTTCATATATTTACTCAAAGGCAAAGACAGGGCGATTTACAAGTTATTTCAATGTCTTTTTCAAAGTTCAGACTTTCAGGAACTAAATGGAAAATGTTCTCTTTTCCATATCCAATGTGAATGAAAATTAAAACTCTGTCTGGGATTCCCCTGAGTCCTGAACGGCCTTCAACAGATATGAAGTCAAGTTAAAAATTTATAATAAATTAATGAGAATGTTCCTTTTAGTGGCAACCATCCATATACCCCATTTTAAAGCCCCCTTTAATTATTGTTACTAATGGCAGAATGTTGGGGTCACTGCTTCCAAAAAGAAGCAAGCTGAAAACTTTTTTTTTTTTGTTCGAGGCAAAGCATTGAGCAAAATCTGTGGCTTCCAGATCCTGAATTTCTCATATCTATTTCCTAAAAATTGGGCAGCCCGGCAAGGACATTGCCTCATTGGGATGCAAAGGAGAGCCTTCTTGATTAGCTTTATTTTGTGCTCACTCTTGCTTTTACTCTTTCCTTTACCTTCTTGCTAAAATCATTGGTTCTCAATGCTTCTGCAATCCTGGTCATTTATTGCCCGGGGCCTGGTTCTCCGTGGTTTATTGTTATTTATTAGTATAGGAATTTGAATAATGAAATTATTAATGGCTCGAATAGGCTGCAAATGTTTTTTTCAGCAGTTGATATGCCATTTGGAAGGAAGGAAGGAAGGAAGGAAGGAAGGAGGGAGGGAGGGAGGGAGGGAGGGAGGGAGGAAGGAAGGAAGGAAGGAAGGAAGGAGAAAGAGAGAAAGGAAGGGAGGAGGGAGGGAGGAAGAAAGGAAAAGAAAGAAAAAGGAATGGAATGGAATGGAAAGGAAAGGAAGGGAAGGGAAGGGAAAGGAAAGGTAAGAGGGAGGGAGGGAAGGAGGGATGGAAGGAAGGAAAGAAAAGAAAGAGAGAAAGAGAGAAAGAAATAAAGAAATAAAGAAAGAAAGAAAGAAAGAAAGAAAGAAAGGAAGGAAGGAAGGAAGGAAGGAAGGACGAAGGAAGGAAGGAAGGAAGGAGAAAGAGACAAAGGAAGGGTGGAGGGAGGGAGGAAGAAAGGAAAAGAAAGAAAAAGGAATGGAATGGAATGGAATGGAAAGGAAGGGAAGGGAAGGGAAGGGAAAGGAAAGGTAAGAGGGAGGGAGGGAAGGAGGGATGGAAGGAAGGAAAGAAAAGAAAGAGAGAAAGAAAGAAAGAAAGGAAGGAAGGAAGGAAGGAAGGACGAAGGAAGGAAGGAAGGAAGGAAGGAAGGAAGGAAGGAAGGAGAAAGAGACAAAGGAAGGGTGGAGGGAGGGAGGAAGAAAGGAAAAGAAAGAAAAAGGAATGGAATGGAAAGGAAAGGAAGGGAAGAGAACGGAAAGAAAAGGTAAGAGGGAGGGAGGGAAGGAGGGAAGGAAGGAAAGAAGGAAGGAAAAGAAAGAGAAGAAAGAAAGAAAGGAAGGAAGGAAGGAAGGACGAAGGAAGGAAGGAAGGAAGGAAGGAGAAAGAGACAAAGGAAGGGTGGAGGGAGGAGGAAGAAAGGAAAAGAAAGAAAAAGGAATGGAATGGAATGGAAGGGAAGGGAAGGGAAGGGAAGGGAAGGGAAAGAAAAGGTAAGAGGGAGGGAGGGAAGGAGGGAAGGAAGGAAGGAAGGAAGGAAGGAAGGAAGGAAAAGAAAGAGATGAAGAAAGAAAGAAAAAAAGAAAGAAAGGAAGGAAGGAAGGAAGGAAGGAAGGAAGGAAGGAAGGAAGGAAGGAAGGAAGGAAGGAGAAAGAGACAAAGGAAGGGTGGAGGGAGGGAGGAAGAAAGGAAAAGAAAGAAAAAGGAATGGAATGGAAAGGAAGGAAAGGGAAAGGAAAGGTAAGAGGGAGGGAAGGGAGGAAGGAAGGAAGGAAGGAAGGAAGGAAGGAAGGAAGGAAGGAAGGAAGGAAGGAAAAGAAACAGAAACAGAAAATTGGGCAACTGTGATTGGTCTGCTCCCTGGCTATCCCCAGGGGAAAAGACAGTGACTGTGAGTTTGTGTAACAAAGGGCAAAAGAGATCTCCTTGACAAATGCAAGAGTTATGGTGGAACACAACTTTATCACCTTCCAGTGAACACACTGCTTAAAGTCCGTCACCCATCATAAGCCAAGCATCATTAATTTTTGCACATGGTAGCAATGAACATGTCTCTTGGTATAAATCATTCCCAGATTTTTACAAACAGACAAAATTTCCAAATATTCTCCTCCTAAATTCTTCTGGTTTAACTTTTTAATCTTCCGTTTTACAGTAGAGCTGTTTTTGAAGAAAGTGTGGTAGAACAGCAACACGTGCAGCCGTTCCTATTGAGAGCCAATAAAAAGCAGAAACATGATCCAGTTTACATTTCAGTTGTCATCTCTGCAATGGGCAAATAAATATTCAGGTGGCATTGATTCTGGAATTCTGAAATATAAAATGTTTCTTTCTCTGACAAGGATTTAAATGCATTTGATCCAAAAGAACATAGTTTTGAACGAGGGGTCCTTGGTGCTCTCTGAGCTTGGTTGTTTTCTTGCAGACATTTCATTACCCAACCAAGTAATATCATCAGTGCTTAAGAAATGTCTCACTTAACAACAGAAATTTTGGGCTCAATTGTGGCCATAAGTCAAGGACTACCTGTATTGGTTTTTTTGGACACTGAAGGTATCCGACTGGTTGTAACTTGTTAAAAAAAATCTAAATCCTCATTTGGGCTCCAGCTTCTTATCTTTAATCTCTGTGCTTCCTGAAATTAAGACCTCAGCAGGTTTTGGTATGTGTGGGAAGTCACCCTTCCCCCAGAGAAAAAAAATATTTTTGGGAATATTAAAAGGCAGAATATTATATTTCCCCAAAGGATCTCAAAGGCAGAAACCAACACACACACACCCAAGTCTCTCTGCCCCAAACAGAAACCAGGTCTGCAGAAATGCAGATGTGATAATCTTGTCAGAAAGATTGGAGTCAGGAAGCTGGGATTAGAAAGATAAAGATCCCTAGAATCAACAATCCCTCACACCAAAAAATCCAACAGTTATCAGCCACAGCCCCATAGAAGCAGGATATGACCTTTGGGACATAATAGGATTAACCCACCACCATCAGAATACAAAAAGGGCACACTCAGACTCAGGTCAAAGTTCATGCCATAGGAACAACTCCAAACAAAAGCCCAAGAAGGTATAAAAACCCACCACTCCCTACTACATGTGGTCAGTTTTTCCCACAGTCATTTTTCTGTCTGGCTCTGCTCTTCAATAAACTCCAACCTTCTTTCTAAAGCAGTCTCCATTTTGTTTATTCCCAGTTTGGACTGGACCCTGATGAAGTTTTTTCTTTCAACAGGTATTTTGCCAACAGTTACCATGGGAGGGTTTTACTTCAAAATACTAGGCCCAAACCTGGGCTGCAAACTCTGGGTAGCCTCTAGATGGCAGCAAAGAGTTAACATTTTCTTGTTGTCCTTTACTGGACATGTGCACTTTCACAACCGGGACCTTGAATTTCTGCTCAGAAATTAATCTATTTGACCCAAGAATCTTCCTGGGAGGCATATGCAAATTTCAATTTAACATTTGACACTCGCAAATATTTGGCTCAGTCGTCCACTTTAGTGGATGACCAAAATTTCCACCTTCTGTCCTGGTCCAATTCAATTTCACAGTGGTTGAGCAAGTCTTGAAAGCTTAGCTCATCTGTACATGAGCAAGAAGCTCTGTTGCACTCCAGAAATAATGGCTGCATTATTGCCTGGCAAGCTGTCCGTCCAACACCCCTTACAATTTTATTATGAGTCATCCCATTTAAAAGTACGCTATAATTAGCGCAAAGGAATGGCGGTGCAGGTGTGCTGCATACTGCAGATTTTCTGTGTATTTAATTGGCTCCTTTATGTGAGCTATGAACACACGGCTGTTGGATTATTGTGCTGCATGAGAGGGTAATTTTCTCAAATGCTTTGTCGAAAGATCATTTTTATCCACTTACATATTTTCAGATGCAACCCTGCTGGGCATCTCTTGGAAAAGGTAGGAACTGAAAAGAGACCACATTGCTTCCTCTTCCATAGCATGTAAGCTGTCATTTTCAGGGGGTGACTGGAAATAGACCTTTAAACTTGGTTTCTTCTCCCAAACTATCGTGCAGGAGTGCCGATCCCATAGATCAGGGCTTTTCAACTGATGGTATGTGTATCACCGGTGGTACTTTGGCACGTGGCAGGTGGTACGCAGCCATACCCAAGTGTAGCAGGGGAGGGAAGGAGCCAAAGTGATGCAGCGCAGGACTTGCCGTGAGAATGTCCTCAGGAGCTGCAGAGTGGCTGGGGCGAGGCAAAGGCCCCAGGATCAGGACTTCCGGCTCACCCAGAAGAGAAAGGCGGAGACAGGAGAGGCTATAAAAGGAGGCAGTTTGGGCAGGAGAGGGAGAGAAAAAAAACAGCCTTGGGAAGAGGAGGAAGAGTCAGCTAGAGCTGCATTGAAGGGAAAAGAAGGAGGAGGAGGAGGAGGGGCAAGAGAGGAGAGGATAAAAAACAGGCCGGGCACGCACACAGGTGGCAGCAACAAACAGGTAAGAAACGCAACTGGGGAAGGGTCACCCTCCAGGAGGAATGAAGAAAGGCAGCATCCCCTGAAGGAGACCAGCAAATGGTCCTTGCCCACTTCACACACCCATGGGCTCCAGGGGAGGAGATGCTGCGAGCGGCATGAGAGTCCATGTTACCTGTGCTATGCCACCCAGCTCCCACCCAGCCTGCCCGGTTTCAGCAGGCAGCGACACACTCTCCTCACTGCGCAGAGAGGTGGACCAGATGAGGTGAACTAGGTGAGAAGCCGAACCTGCCTGAGTGCGCGCAGAGGCGGCGACAAGCACATGGCACCTGGCGTCCCAGGTGAAAGGGAAGCACTCAGAATGCGGTCAGCCTGTGGGGCAAAACAGTTGCCCGGGATGCCAGGCACCATGTGCTCGCCACAACCTCTGTGTGTGCCCAGGCAGATTCGGCTTCTTGCCAGTTCACCTCGCCTGGCCCAGCCTCTCCGCGCGACGAGGAGAGCGCACCACTGCCTGCCAAAACTGTTTTTTCTCCCTCCTTCATTGCAAATATCTTCCCGCCACTCTGCTCTTAAGGCTGTGCCAGCTCTTGTCCAGGAATTAGCAGTGGCCTTTCAAGCCATGGCCAATGGCAGCACAGCCACCAGCCATGCTGGCAGCCTCTCCCCCTCCCCTTGTCCCTTCCTGGGCAGGGAGGTTATATAAGCAAGGATTGTATTAATTCTTTTGGTGGCAGCTGCACAATCTCTCCTTGATTAGTTTCCATCCATTGTTTCTTGTCTTACCTTCAGGTGCTTTGGAGACTAGATTGATCCCCTCTTCTTTGTGGCAACCCCTGAGATATCGGAATATTGCTATCATGTCACCTCTAGTCCTTCTCTTCTTTAAACTAGACATGCCCAATTCTTGCAACCGTTCTTCAAATGTTTTAACCTCCAGGCCCTTCATCATCTTGATTAAATGTTTTCCTTCCTTCATTTTCCATCTGAAGATTTCAGTATTATCAACAAAACTGCATTCCGAAGGCTTCCTTGACTTAATCACAGAATCAGATGTAGTTTTTTTGGAATTCTTTCTAAACTAAAGATATGAAAGAAACAGGATCTTACTGTTTTCAATGCTCTATCTCAGTGGTTCCCAACCTTTTTAATGCCACGACCCCAACCGGTCGTAAGTCGAGGACTAAACCGGTCGTAAGTCGAGGACTAAACCGGTCGTAAGTCGAGGACTTTCCCTGCCCGGGAGCGCCGTGCATGCGTGGTTCCGCCCCCTGTGCCGGCCGAGGCGTAGCTGGCAAGCGGCAGAGATGGAGCAGGCCGACCACCAGCTGGCCCAGCCCAAGGGAGGTAAGGCACCCGCCGGAAAAGGGAAAAAAAATGGCGGACAAAAAAATGGCGGACAGCCTTGCTTGGTGACCCCCGTGAAATGGTCGATTGACCCCAAATGGGGTCCCGACCCACAGGTTGGGAACCACTGCTCTATCTGATGTTTGCTGTGAAACATCGGGTTGAAGATGTACCTTCAAATAACATTAATAAAAACATCAACCAACCAAGATTTACAAGATTGCCTCTACTAAGGAGACACACTGTGTTTATTGGATACAAATTAAAGATCTTTTCACCCAACAAATACTAAAAGAGTGTCCCTGTGTATGTGTGTGTGTGTGTGTATCGTTTGTGTGTTGGGGAAATCACAGAGGCAGATTGCGCAGAACATGTGGATTATTTTTCTTATGAGTGCCGAATTATTTTTAAATAGCACCGCAGAGCCTCTGAAAATGGAAGGAAAACAATGAGCCGTACTGCTATGCAATAGCACCAAATAATTACAATTTAACTTGGCAATAGGAATTATTAACTACATGCAAAACAAGCAATATTAGATGTCTGACATATAGGAAATCAAGTATTTTATTGGCTTTTATGTTTTTACTCTGTTTTTACATTATAAACTGGGAGGAATCGTTTTTACTGAACTCAGCAGCACATAAACACAGCAAATAAAGGGAAAAAAATCAAACTCACAAATATCTAAAAATCTATAAAAGCCAACAAATGGACGCCTAGGTGCCCTGTAGCTGACCATACATATGCATCTAAATAAAATGGTTTTCACAGATTTTAAAAAGCTGATCTCATCTCAGGATAAAGGATGTTCGTGGCTAGCTGAGGAATTCTGGGAGCTGAAGTCACCAAGTCTTAAAATTGCCAAGGTTGGAGACCTCTGCTCTACACCGTTGGGTCAGCCAAGGTCCATCTCGGGTTCTTGATCCTTTTATGTCTTTTAGAACCATCCATATCTCTACCATTAAAGGTCACACTAGCCAAGTACAATCACTTTGGAGGAGATGGTCCACGGATATCCTGGAGCTGAGCCATGAACATAGAACATACAGTAGAATCATAGGTCTGGAAGGGAATTAGAATCAGAATAGAGCTGGAATGGACCTTGGAGGTCTTCTAGTCCAGCCCCCTGCTCAAGCAGGAGATCCTATATCATTTCAGACAAGTGGCTGTCCAGTCTCTTCTTAAAAACCCCGAGTGATGAAGCATCCACAACGTCTGAAGGCAAGCTGTTCCACTGGTTGATTGTCCTCACGGTTAGGAAGTTTCTCCTTAATTCCAGGTTGCTTCTCTCCTTGGTTAGTTTCCATCCATTGTTTCTTGTCTTGCCTTTTGGTGTTTTGGAAAATAAGTTGTCCCCCTCTTCTTTGTGGCAGCCCTTCAAGTACTGGAATACTGCTATCGTGTCCCCCCTTGTCCTTCTTTTCTCTAGACTGGCCATCCCCAAATCCTGCAACCGTTTTTCCTGTGTTTTAGTCTCCAGGTCTTTAATCATCTTAGTTGCTCTTCTTTGCACTTTTTCCAAAGTCTCAACATCTTTTTTGTAACGTGGGGACCAAAACTGGATGCAGTATTCCAGGTGTGGCCTTATAAAGCGGTACTAATACGTCACGTGATTTTGATAATGGGCCCAACCCTCAATTCTTGCAGACTGTTCAGAAGAATACCCTGATTGACATTACATGTAGTCCTAGACTTACAACCATTCATTTAGTGACCCTTTGAAGTTCCAATGGCATTGAAACAAATGATTTATGATAGTTTTTCACCCAATATACAACCGTTGCAGCATCGCCATGGTCACGTGATCAAAATTCAGAGCTGTGATATCTGTCTCATATTTATGACGGTTGCAGTGTCCCAGGGTCATGTGATCACCTTCTATGATCTTCTGATGAACCAAGTCAATGGGGAAGCCAAATTCACTTGACAGCCATGTTACTAGCTTAATACCTGCAGTGATTCACTTAACAACTGTGGCAAGAAAAGTCATAAAATGGGGCAAAACTCCCTGAACAAATGTTTCGCTTAGCAACGTACATTTTGGGCTCAATTGTGGCTGTAAGTTGAGGATTATCTGTATTCAGTACTGCTGATAAGCCCAAGAGGATCAGAAGAGGTCCACTCTCAGCCTCCAAATCCTTACAAAATCTACTAATAGCATCTACTAATATGCTGTAATAAATAAAGCACTGAAGTGTGATTGAAGGTAACAGAATCCATTGGCTGAATTTGCACAGCCCCTAACTTGGTTGAATTAGTCCATTTTACTAACCTCACAGAACACATTTATGCACAAAACTAATCAAAGAAGCTAGATCTATATAGCCCTAGAAAACTAATGAAGAGAAGACAAGCATTGAACTTTCCACCAATGAAGTCACTTGATCTTTAACTGAGTTCCAGAACCCACCACTGGGGGGCTCTGAGATGGCAATTCTTCTACAACAGGGGTCTTCAAACTTGGCCCTTTTATGACTTGTGGACTTCAACTCCCAGAATTCCTCAGCCAGCATGCCTGGCTGAGGAATTCTGGGAGTTGAAGTCCACAAGTCATAAAAGGGCCAAGTTTGAAGACCCCTATTCTACAACAATTGTCAGGATAAAATGCAGAGAGTTCTTTATGTGTGCTGCCTTTCCTACCTGGAAAAAATGGGTATGTGTATAAATGTGATAATATTAATTTAAGTTAATTTGGCAAAGGCACATTTCCAATAGTTTGTACGCTTATTCCAATAAGACTTAAAAGATCTCACTGGTGCATTCGCTAAGATTCATTTGGTTATTTCTTACTTGAATTTCTCAAAGGTTTTGAGAATTTTATTTCTCTGTTTTAAGAGAATAGAATAGAATAGAATAGAATAGAATAGAATAGAATAGAATAGAATAGAATAGAATGGAATGGAATGGAATGGAATGGAATAGAATAGAATAGAATAGAATAGAATAGAATAGAATAGAATAGAATAGAATAGAATATGGAATGGAATGCAATGGAATATAGAATAGAATAGAATAGAATAGAATAGAATAGAATAGAATAGAATAGAATAGAATATGGAATGGAATGCAATGGAATATAGAATAGAATAGAATAGAATAGAATAGAATAGAATAGAATAGAATAGAATAGAATAGAATAGAGGGCTGGACTAGAAGACCTCCAAGGTCCCTTCCAGCTTCTATTCTATTCTATTCTATTCTATCTGTGTGACTTTGGGCCAGTCCCTCTCTCTCAGCCCAACCCACCTCATAGGGTTGTTATTGTGGGGCAAATAGGAAGAGGAAGTAGCATTAAGTATGTTCACCACCCTGAGTTACTTACAAAGTAATAAAGGCAGGATAAAATTCTAATAAATAATCCAGGATTGATCAAAATAACACATTTGGCCAGACCCTGATCACGTTTCTTTAGTATCCTATCATGCAATTCATTAACTCTGGAGATTTAAACTCATTCAAAATAAACAAGCATTCTCTGATCTATCAGTTTCATATTTCAAACTTGTCTCTTCAACCTGCTCTTAATATATGCCTGATGAAAGATTTTTTTTTCAGAGCAAAACAATTGATGCTTCTCTTCAACCAAGCTCATCTCCTGTAAATTACCTGGGCATATAGTTATCTTGACAACACCTGAGCCAAAATAACACTTGAATATCTCTTCCTTTTCCTTAATACCTGCTAGTATTTTCTTTTCTTCATCAAGCATCTGCTATTCCCATTTTCTCTTCTTTTCATTTGAAGCCTATCTGGAAAAGCACTTTTCATTGTTCTTCGCATCCTTTGCCAACCTCAGTTTATTCTAAATTTTAGCTTTTGTGACACCTGTTTTAAGCTTCCCATATGTACACTGGCTTGGTGACCCTATCTAGATATGTTTCATTTCCATTTTCAGATGCGTATGAAACTTTGTACATCATATGTATGGAGTACAGGGTCTATTCTCTCCCACTATTTATAAAATTAGCTCTAAATATTCATATCAATTTTTATACAGAGCTGTAATGTTGGTGGTTTTGTAAGGCTCGTGCGTACTGTTAAAAACATTTTTCCTGGGGTGAAGGAATGTATTTTTGTAAATTCTGTAACATATGAATTTCTTGTGCAGTTTTTCTTGAAGTTTACTCTTTTCTGCATTCATTTTGAACTGGGTGACAAAATCCTGAGAGAGTGGAGATTAAATATGAAAAACTATTTGAAATTCGTGGACATTTGGCATCCTTATACACAGCAAAGATAAACATAATTTCAAAATGGGTACATTATTCTACTAAATTCTTTGAGAGGTTGATGAATCCCAACTCACCTTAGTTCTAGGTTGGTTCTCTCCTTGATTAGTTTACCTGCAATGCTTCTTGTCTTGCCTTCCAGTGCTTTGGAGAACAGGTGGATGGAAACTTATTAAAGATAGATCCATTCTAGAAATAAGGAGCAATTTCCTGACAATTAGAACAATTAAGAAGAGGAACAGTTTGCCTTCAAAAGTTGTAGGTGCTCCATCACTGGAGGTTGTCAAGAAGAGATTGGATAGCAATTTGTCTAGCACGTTATATATGGTTTCTTACTTGAGCAAGGGGTTGGACTAGAAGACCTTCAATATCCCTTCCAACTCTGTTAATCCATAGAACAGATGGAGTGATTTGGAGGAAGCAGCTGTTCTGAAGTCCCACAGATAAACAGCAATAAATTGATAGGTTGGAAAAACTATGGAAATCTTTCCAAATGTTTTCAGTCCAAACCTTCATACATCCATTATATCAAAGTGGATTTTCCCATTGACTTTGCTTGTCAGAAGACCCCTGGGAAAGTGGCAAATGGCAATCACATGACCCTAGGACATTGGAACCATTGTGGATTCACGCTAGTTGCCAAGCGCCTGAATTTTGATCACGTGACTATGGAGATGCTGTGATGGTTGTAAGTACAAGGACCTGTTGTAAGTCACCTTTTTTCACTGTCACTGCAATTTTGGGCAG
The DNA here is from genome assembly GCF_001527695.2 of Protobothrops mucrosquamatus. Lineage (NCBI taxonomy): Eukaryota > Metazoa > Chordata > Lepidosauria > Squamata > Viperidae > Protobothrops > Protobothrops mucrosquamatus. The sequence goes on from NW_015386390.1 coordinate 525,047, forward strand.
TCACTAAATGAATGATTGTAAGTCAGAACTATTTTTACATGTATGACCCAACTCTTTGACAAGAGCAGAATTAGAGATTTTCTATTGACTTCTTATATCTGAGTTGCTGGCATGACATCACTCACAACCCATTTGGAATGGCACATCCAGGAAGTGACCCATGCCAGGCAGAAACCCCAAAGTAAATCCTCATTCTCTTCCGCATCCTCATCAACATGAAAAAAAAAGTCCATGGGACATGACTTCTTAACTGTGGCCAACAGAACTACATTGTTGTGTCCAATGTCAAGTTTAATTCAAGAAAAAAAGCATTCTTTATAACTCAAGTAGAATTGCATAGGGCTTCCATGTATGCCATTTCATTTATTTATTTAACTTTTCTCCTGTGTTTATCTGGGTCAACTAAAAAGCAACGTATATATTTAACAGTCCCACCTCCTCTTTTGCTCACAACACTCCTGCAAGGTGGGTTAGAGTGACAGTGAGTAGCCCTAGAATTTGCAACTTTTTTTTTTTTTGTATTGCAGAGGGGAGGATTGTTGGGCAAAACATTTGTTAAAAATTAACACAGCAAAGCATAGCTACCATTTCCAATAAAAATAAAAGATCCCGCTATTATAATGAGGTGTTCATGCATGGTAGCGCTGAAATAGAAACTCTGTTTTTATTGTATATGTTAGCTATGGCAAAGCAAGTGAAGCAGGGCTAAATTCATTACCTACAAGCTCTTCATTGCATCTCACAAATAACAAGCTTTAAACATTTTCCATCAGCGGGGGAAAAAATAAATCTATTTCTTTTCCTTGCAAACAGCTATTAACCAGGGAAGAGTCATCACTCCGCTGAGCTGGAGAAAACGGGGAGTCATTTAGCAGCATCACAAACATTTGGAAAAGTAAGTCAATTAAATATCGCCTGCATATTTTTAGGTGGCTGATCAGTAAAAAACAGATAGGTGTAAAAGGAAAAAAACAACATACAATATATTGGATGTCTAACCTCATAATTGGCTTTGACCAGATCAAAATATTGTGTGGGGCAGAGGTCATCTGCAAAATTATAGATTCTAGATCGAATGTTCTCTAAACTGGATGAAAACTGATAGGAAAAAAATGCAAGAGAAATTCTGTTTTGGTCACCACCCTAAGTAAATCTCCATTTCCATCTCAACAAGCTGCATACATCCATAATGGAGATGGAAATGGAGATTTACTTAGGGTGGTGACCAAAACAGAATTTCTCTTGCATTTTTTTTTTCTATCAGTTTTCATCCAGTTTGAGGGGGGGGGGGGGAAATGAAATTACTTTTTTTAAAAAAAAAATCATGTTGATGAAATACTCATGGGAGCAATGCAGTGTTCTTACACAGAGAATCCTTGACTTACCACCGTTCATTTTAGTGACTGTTCAAAGTTACTATGGTAGTGAAAAAAGTGACTTACAACCAGTGGTGGGATTCAAATATGTGAACAACCGGTTCTCTCTGTGGATGCTGCTTCTGGAAGTCTGTTCTGGGCCTGGGCAACAAAAAATTAGCTACCGGTTCTGCCAAAGTGGTGCGAACTGGCTGAATACCACTACTATGTCTGTCTGTCTGTCTGTCTGTCTGTCTATCTATCATCTATCCAGTGGTGGGATTCAAATATGTGAACAACCGGTTCTCTCTGTGGATGCCACTTCCGGAAGTCCATTCTGGGCCTGCGCAACAAAAAATGAGTTACTGGTTCTGCCGAAGTGGTGCAAACCGGCTGAATCCCACCACTGCTTACAACCATGCCTCACATTTATGACCATTGCAGTATGCCCAATGGGTGACATGATTAAAATTTGTGCACTTGGCAACCGGCTATGTGTTTATGATAGTGACAGCATCCCAGGGTCATTTGTCACTTTCTCAGTTGGCCTGTGACAAGCAAAATTAATGGGGGAAGCCAGATTCACTTAACGACTTCACAATTAACAACTGCAGTGATTTGCTTAATAATCGTGTGGGGGAAAATATATAAATAGATACCATGACACAGTGGTTAGAATGGAGTATTGCAGGCTGCTTCTGCTGACTGCCGACGGCCAGTAGTTCAGCAGTTCGATTCTCACCGGCTCATGGTTGACTCATGGCCTTCCATCCTTCTGAGATCGGTAAAATGAGGACCCAGATTGTTGGGGACGGGAAATAATGTTGACTCTTTAAACCGCTTACAGAGGGCTGTAAATGTTCTGTCCCAGCCTACGTGACGCCTTGTTATGCTCACAAGGAGAAACCCCTCTTCCAACAAGCAGGCAGGAACCGCAAGAAAAAAACAACCCCTTTTATTATTCACAGATCTGAGTCAATGTCCAAGGCAAACAAACACAGTTCACAGAAACTCGATCCTCAACACGAACGATTACTTTCGGCAACCAGCATCTCCCATACCTTCCCTTTTATTATGCAGCCAAGGCGTGGCTTCCTAATGCCTTCTCCTTTGCCTTTGGAGCCGCCCCATTGCATTCCTCTGTCCTACTCTCTTTTCTTGCTGGTGTTTTCATGCATCCTGGATATCTCCCAGCTGTTCTTCATCACTGTCCAACTCAGACTCCCAGCACAGCTGTGTCTCAGCCTGAGCGCGAGTAGAGGGGCCAGGCTCCTTGTCAGACTGTAAGTCTTGGAGCAACTCAGAGCCTTCCTCTGACTCTGATGTCACTCCGGGCCCCTCCTCCTCCTCATCTGATTCCTCAGACTCAGCTCCTGGATCCAGTGGCTAGTGAGGAATCACAATAGTAAAGCACTGTGAAGCGGTATATAAGTCTAAGTGCTATTGCTATTGCTACCACTTTGATGGGAAGGTAACAGCATTCCGTGCACCTCAACATATAATCATGCTGTCCACATGACCACAGAAACTGTCTTCAGACAATGCTGGCTCCCTCAGCTAAGAAACAGAGATTTGTCATTTAATTGAAAGACGAAGGAAAGGAAAGCTTGCAGCCTTAGTTCTTCTCTAAATCTTTTTTCTCCCTTAGACTTTTTTTTTTAAAACAGTGTGTTCCCTAAATATTTGAAACGACTTAATGGAAGGCCGAGAGAATGCCGGCTCCACTTCCATTAGGTACAGCTAAGCATGTTCCGCTCCAAGTTAGCATGTTCATAAATTCTGAATTAACCACACCGTAATAAAAATCTGCTAAGCCCGGGTTCTTAATTCCGCATCAAAGCTACACTCCATTGTTTATTCTCATTTCTTCTGATAAGGGCCATTGTCTCTAATATTGCTTTGCGAAGTGGGCGAGATAAATCAAACGGTATTTAGGATTTTCAGCCATCTGTCCTGGCGCGCATCCCAAAATCAATTTTTGAAAGTTGGGCACAGTTTATGTATTTTGCTTTGTAATCAAGAACATCTTGGCTGGGGGATGGGCGACGTTGGAACGAAAGGAGCATTTTAAAAATACCTACCCATTCTCACATAGGGAATCAATCATTTTATAGAGATTGTACTATAAACACGCGGACTTTAATTACTGGCACGCCAGGCTGCGCTTGGTAAATATTCAAAATATTCTTACATGAGAGGGTTGTTTTTTTTTCCCCTCTCTGTATCTCTTTGGAAGGTTTTTGACGTGGAATTCGAGTCTATCGGGTTCAAAAACGGCCCTTCAATGAAATATGTAGCTTTGTTTTAGGGACATCACTGAATGCCTTTCCTTGCCCTAAAGAACCATTTATCTCTGGGTTTCTGTATCTGTTCAGTCCTCTCATTATAAAATTATCCTGCCAAGCCAAAGCAATTGTTTTTAAGAGGTGCTGTTATAATAATGAAATTGAAATGCAATTGGGAGCCGGGACACTGCAGACACAGATGGGGGAAAAATATATGTATTGTCTACTATCAATGTCTTTAAATAATTTAGCACCTTCCCTGCCAAGAAGGCAACAGGGCCTTAAGTGTGAAAACAATTAAATCATTTCTTTTTTCTTTTTTTCTTTTAAAGAGAAAGATTAGGAGCAGCAAAATGGCGCTTTAAATCCCATAAACAATCTTCTTCTTCTGCGGCATTACAATCGTTTTTTGGGGGGAAAAAACCTGAACGATCAAACTATACTAAGGCGGTCCTAATCCTAAACTATGTAACCCATCTGCTAAGCCCATTGGGAGTTCACAATGTTGGCTGAAGAAAACATCACCAAGATGATAAGAATTCAGGAATAAAAATGGCCCCGTTGAAAAGATATAATCGCTTCTAGTGGGACAGCAACCATTTTTGGTAAAGATTAGCACTTTTTTCCCCCCCTACTAGTATTTTTCAACAACAAATATTTTTTCAGTTCAGTGGCAACTTTTGCCAGGTCAACTGAGGGTTGATCATTTGGTTGTGACAGGAATTGACTAATTAGTTTGTCGCCTGAGTCTGACGTCATGAGCTGAGAGACAGTGACTGGTCTAAAGCAGGGGTAGTCAACCTTGGCTCTTTTATGACTCGTGGACTTCAACTCCCAGAATTCCTGAGCCAGCACAGCTGGCTCAGGAATTCTGGGAGTTGAAGTCCACGAGTCATAAAAGAGCCAAGGTTGACTACCCCTGGTCTAAAGTAACTCAGCTGACTTTCATGCATAAGATGGGATTAGAACTCTCAGTCTCCTGGTGATTGGCCCAAAGGCACCTAGTCAGCTTTCATGCCTAAAGCAGGACTAGAACTCACAGAATCCTGGTTGGTCCAAAATCATCCAGTTGACTTTCATGCCTAAGGTTGGGTCTAGATCTCATAATCTCCTAACCCAAAGTCACAGAACTGGCTTTCATGCGTAAGACAGACCTAGAACTCACCATCTCCAGATTTCTACCCTGGTGTCTTAACAACCACTAGACCAAACACGTTCTCAGAGATTAGCGCAAATGGCTTATCATAATGTTCCACCATATTTGTGGGTAAATAATCTGGGGGGATGGTTTCTCCAATTTACTTCAATGGAAGGATAAGTTCTCAAATACTTTCTTAGTGATGGTCACTACTGGAAAAAGGACCGTGGGAAGCAGCGTCTTCTGATGTCTTCCCTGAGGACTGAATGGAAGTTGTGAAACCAAGGAGACTGTAGACTGTTGTATTATGCAAAGAAAGGTTGGTCCATCATATATTCTTCTTCTTGTGCCATATCCGTTATCAGACATTGGCAATCATGTTGGCGATCCTGTTTTTATCAGCAGCCACACAAAAAAGTGCTGCTGAGTTTTGTCCAAACCGGTCCCTTAGATTTTGAAGCCACGATGTTCTTCTTCTGCCTGGACCTCGTTTGCCTTCAATCTTTCCCTGGAGGATTAAATGGAGTAGGCCGTATTTTTCTGGGTGTCGCATCACATGTCTGAAATATTCTAACTTTCGTTTTTTAATTGTTTTGATGATTTCCCTTGGCTTTCCCAGGCAGCTTATCACCTCCTCATTTCTGATTTTGTCAACCCAGTATACGTAACAGCCGCCTGTAAATCCACATTTCAAATGCTTCTCGTCTCTTCAGGTGGCCTTCTCTCAGAGACCAACTCTCTACTCCACAGAGCAGGTTAGAAATATACGACCATCATACATGCACCAATGCAATTTGTACAGTATACCAGCTTGCTATAGAAGTGCACAAATGCCTTCCTCACCATTCCCATGAGAATTCTCCAAAATTCCTTTCTCCTTTGAATTAAATATGGAAAGCTCATTCTTTTTTAATGAATCAAACGGAACAAGTGCAGGAGTTTGCTAATTTCTTAATGGACCCTTCATTTCACCACTGCTTTCATACTGATGCATTATCGTCTTCTCTTTCATTGTTTATTTCATCGTTCTGTTATTTTACTCCTGTTTCGTTTGTGCGTCTTTTCATTTCTTTGTTTTTATCGTTGTAAACCGCCTAGAGGAGCCCCACAGTGAGATGGATGGCAAATAAATTTAACAAACAAACAAATAAATAAATTCTGCACAGGAAACTCATTTCAAATTTCTATGACTGGATGGGGCAGGAAAGTTTGTGTTTCTTTGTGAACCTCCCACCTTGGATAGACGGAAGACAAAATTCCAGCTACAGCAATGAATGAATTAAATGATAATTATTTATATTCCTTATTACGGACAAGTGATGCAGCCACTCCTGGGGAAATAATTCTAAGTAGCCTGAGTAATACCAAACGAGGCAATTGCGCACTACTGTCCTCAAATAATGCTTGTATATTTTAATCCGATTTAAATTTGGAAGTTCTGATATTCATCTTTCAGAGACATGCCAGGATGTACCAGACTGTGAAGAGACAGAGCATTGTCGAATCCATCATTATGACAAGTTTCTTGTTCTCCCTGGGCTTATGATTTGGTCATTGTGTAGGCACAAACAGGAACATCCTAAAGATGCTGAAAAAGAATGACCTTTGTGGACCAATGAAGAATCATCAACTAAATACAACTCAAAGTACAATGCAAAGGCTATTTGGCACTTCCTGCCCGCCCCCTCCAAAAAAAAGAACTGAAGAAAGAAGAACTTTGAAGTCCCAAAGATGCTTTTTCATGAGGCAACTGGACTTCCTTATTTTTCTTTGAAGACGTTTCGCTTCTCATCCCAGAAGCTTCTTCAGCTCTGACTGGATGGTGGGGAATGGAAGGATTTATACTCCTTGCAGACAGCTGGTCATTTGCCTTCCTTTAGAACAGGGGTGTCAAACTCAATTTCACTGAGGGCCGCATCAGCATTGCGGTTGTCCTTGGGGGGCCGGATGGGTGTGGCCAGAGTGGGTGCGGCCTACTGGGTGGGCGTGGATGGAGTGGGTGTGGCCTACTGGGTGGGCGTGGCCAGTCCTACATCATTCGCGTCAAGGGTGCCTATGGGGGGCCTGGGCAGGAGTGGGACAGATCTGAGGGTCTCTGGCAGAAGGGGGTGGGACCGGGGCAAATGCCAAGGCATGGTCCATAGGGCAAGTGCCAAGATGGCCATCACAAAATTGTACATTGGCTCCTGGCCGGCCTGGGCCAGGGCCAAGGCAGCGGGGGCCATTCCCTCACTGTTTCCAGGATGGCTTCGCGGGCCACATGAAACCACTTCGCGGGCCGCATCCGGCCCCCGGTCCTTGTGTTTGACATGTCTGCTTTAGAGAGTTGTTGAGGCCACTTGGAGGTTTATCTGTGTCCTCAGGGTCACCTGAGTGGTGCAAATGGATGTGGAGCCTTCTTGGAGTTGCTGAAAGGACTGAGTTGGACTCTATAGAAAGGACTCTGTAAAAGAAGGCACGCGCGCCGTTGCCCCAGTCCTAGGCCTTCAGCTGGGTTTTATAAAACCTTTTCGCTTTAGGCCTCTGCCGCCGTGTGCAAAAAAAAAAAAAAGGTTCAATCAATCAATCAATTTCAACTTCTCGCGGGAAAAAAAAAGATCTCGCAAAGTTGGAATTGATTGATTGAACTTTTTAGTCCCACCCAGTCTGCCGTTACCACCGCAGCCACACCCACCCAATGGGCCACACCCACCCAATGGGCCACATACACCCGCCCAATGGACCACGCCCACCCGGCACCCGACGATACATAAGTGGGTTTTGGGTTGCAGTTTGGGCACTTGGTCTCTAAAAGGTTCGCCATCACTGTCCTATGTCATTCTGGACAAATGGCTGTCCAGTCTCTTCTTAAAAACCTCCAGTCAAAACATTGTTTAAGAGACCGTCTTCTGCCGCAGATTGCCTCCCATCGACCGGTACGCTCCCACAGAGCGGGCCTCCTCAGGGTGCCGTCGGCCAAACAGTGTCGGCTGGCGACCCCCAGGGGGAGGGCCTTCTCTGTGGGAGCTCCCACCCTGTGGAACGAACTCCCCCCAGAA